>NC_069507.1:34209233-34274233 GCF_027579735.1 Bombina bombina | reverse complement strand
TAGTGTTTTAACTAATGCTAACAAGAAACACAGACAAAAGACTAATCTCTTGTTAGAAGGTTTTATCTACACCTCTGTTGTTATTTAAAAGCATGTCATCTTGATAATACTGTGTACACGCACATGCATCTTTTGTTCCACACAATAGTGAAAGCTAAAGATTGTTATGATACAAAAGAACTCACTCCAATCATAAAATTCCGTTACATTGGATGAATTAGATTGCATTTCTTCTTCATGTTCAAGGTTCTGTCCTTCATCTTGAATAGCTGAAAGACATACATAATTATAACAGGAATACTTATGTAATAGAACAATGCTGATTGAAATCCATATCTCTTTTCAATAATTATTCACTAAAACAAAAGTTCTATTTTAGTACAAATAATGACATATAAGGAGTGACTGAATAGACATATGAACCTACATATATTAGTGTCTTGTTGTTGCTCGCTATTTGGTGAATCTTGATTCATATTATTATTTTCCTCTTCAACAATTATATCTTCAATGGCATTTTGGTCTGTATCTTCTTCAATCATGTCTATAATTAATATGATTATAGTCATTAAATAGAATAATTTTATTTATTTGTAAGATATATGTTAAGGAAATCTACCTTCATTGTCAGATTCATCATCAATGATGGGCATTGGCCTTCTGCGACGTTGTCGCCTTTTTTTCTTTTTCCCTTTTTGTAAAAATTTTGAACATATAAATGTTAATATCAATGATGATTTATCTTAATATTAAACATTTTAGTAACTATATTCATACCTGTTGTCATTATAGCCTCAGACTCCAGAAAAACAGTCGGTAGTGGATCACAATCAGCTTCTGGACTGGATGGATTCCATTTTATTGGGCGCAGATAACGGGGCCTTTTTCTATTTTTGACTGTTAAAAATTGAAATACAATTGTATTTATATTGTTAATCGATTGTACAGTACAACATCAGACTGAAACAATTACATTGTTAATACTGTTTCACAAACCGCAATAAATCTAAAATGGATACAAAATTTGCAATTATATTTCTGCACAAAGTTCAAGATAAACAAAGTAACAACTAATGACAGATTACAATAGAGTTAAAAAATTGATACACAACTATTACATAAATACTTACATTTCATAACATAGCTTCTTATTAGGGTCCTTAATTTAGATTGTCTCCGGATTAGATCATTATAACGCTTCAGGCACTGTTTTCTAGTCCTATTATGGCCAGACAGACGTCTGACCCGTCGCACCATCTCTGATAAAATTGGATTTCTTCTATCCTGTTCCAATGTGAATATCCCCTTCTTTTTTTTCGGAAAATACTTTTCCATTGTATAGGTGATAATCAGTAATTCACCAATGGAAAACTTCTTGGAACGATTCATCTTCAAATGTATGTATGTATCTCTCTAACCATAAAACTCCACCCAATAACGGAACTAATTGTTATTGTTAGTGCGCATTAAAATATACCCATTTTAAAAATGATTTATTTTTAAAAGAAATAAGTAATCGAGTCGAAACTTCATTATTTATCAATATTAAAGAAAAAATATTAAACTAGTTACATCTTTTTGTATCAATATAGATTACATGTAAGTTGTTACAAGTGCGCAATAACGTGCACTATATTTCTACAGTCGATAGAAGATAACTGGCAATTGTTACAATGCGCAATAACTGTGACGATATTTCTACAGTCGATACATTTGTTTTCCTAGTTTAAATTTATTTTTAGGGCTATGTTCGTTGTTACCCCAATTGATACATACAAATAGTTTCGAATTTTAAAAAAGAATGTATATAATAATAAAAACACATCAATTTGAAAAAAATACACATTTGACCAATAGGAATAAAGTAAATTCTAATTGTGCAATCAAATTACAGTTACTAATTTTATTTAAATTATTCAGTAATCTATTCATATAACGCCCCATTTCTGTAACGTTCTGGAACAAAAGTTGTTAGTGATAATTGTTCATTACTTTATTCTGACTTCTAACGAAGACACTATTTTTATTAGCGCCATTTTTTGATCTAAATTTGCGATGGCTACTGGACTAGCTGGAAAAACGAAAAGTGGCCGAAGTGTGATGTTTAGTCATCGACAGAACTGTATTCTAGTTGAAGTGGTCATCGAACATTACGATATTATTATCGGATATCAAGCAAAATCTGTCAACCCTCAAAGAAAAAAGGCTATTTGGGAACAAATTAGTCGTGCTGTGTCAGCAGAGGGTAGTTTTCCGAAAGACGTCAGGGCCTGTCGGAAGCGGGTGAATGATATTCGTAAGAATATTAAAAGAAAAGTATGCAAGGAAAAGCAGTTATCAAAAGGAACTGGTGGAGGCCCCGCATATAGGGCTGAACTGCTTGACTACGAACAGATGCTGTATGCCAGGATGGGGGATGCTGTCGTGGTGGGACTTGATGTACCATCAGATACCATGGATTTTCGAGGTAAATATCTAATTGATTGCTATTAAACGAATAGTATAATATATTCTTAACTTATATTTCAAGATTCAGACAGAGCATACCCTGTTAATAATTTTTTTATATGAATATTTTTTATTTTTTTTATTTTAATATGTATTGAACAAAGTATGCTTGTAAGCTTGGAAGCAGGACCATTTTTGGATGAGGACCTGGATACCGCTTGTTAATTGGCTGGCTACATTTAAAAAGAAACCAATCAGCAAGCGCTAAACAGGTGTCACACCCAAAAATGGCCACGCTTCTAAACTTAGATTTTTTGTTTGGGAAATGAGAGATAATCCAAAAAGAAGAAAATATAAAAATTTTAATAGTATTGAATTATAAACATTTTTTGAAATTCAATGCTCTATCAGAATAATGAAATAATAATTTACACTACACTATTTCTTTAACATGTATTTTGTATATTCAGTTTCTCAATATTTAATTTTAATTAAATTTTAATTTGTTTATATGTACTATAGAAGAACATGAACAGGCATTAGAAAATGAATTAGAAAATGCCCAGGTGGACCTACCATCCGAGTCTGAGTTGACTAGTGAACAACCCACAACATCTTCATGTGGTATACCATGCAGGGAAGAAACTACCAGTAAGTACAAGTATATTACAAAAATGATAATATCATTTGTATTAATGAAAAGAATGGACAATGAATATGTATTACTACGTTTCTTACTTTTCGCCATGAAAATTCTGTTTATGTAAAGATATTTAATTTAAAAACATATATATGAATATCAATGTATTTTTGTTACAGGTGTCATGGGATTACTACAAACTATGCAGGATTCGTCAATTACATTATTTGATGGTAATTATTGACCTTTTTTTTTTTTTTTTTAATTAATTTTATTAATTTTTTAAAATAATTATTTTTTACATTCATAGATGAAATAGAAATCACATTACAACCACTTGTGACTGACACAGTTTGTCAGGAGGATGATGATGATGAGACACAAATAGAGGGACAAACATCAACACAAGTTGAAACACCACATGTAGAGGAATCAGAATGTGAGGAAGAGATTGAGGATGCAGAACAATGCCCGATAGATGAACCGGAGAGACCAAATGAGGTTGAAAGATTAACAGATATGGCATTGTCTTTCAGAAACGAACAAAATGAATTTTTTAAACAAATGATAGAATTGGAAAAACAAAGAAATAATATACTTCAAGAACAATTAACAGTGCAAAAGGAGTATTATCAGAAAAAGTTAGAGTTCTTGAATAGACGACATCCTGATTTCTAATTCTATTCTCCATATATACCTTCAAGTTACGGGTTCTAAAATATTTAACGCACTTATAGCCTTGGTCAATGTTTATTAGAGTTCACTGTTTTGATGTTAATTTTTGTTGTTTAATAAAGTTTTTTATATTAATAAATATTAATAAATAAAAAAAAATTATTCAAAGTAAATAACGAACCATTTTTTTGTTTCAAAATATTCATTTTTTATTCAAAAAGAGAAAAAGATATGTATAAATAACACAACACAACTTTGGTTATAAACTATATAAATTCTATTTTTAATTAAAAAAAAATGTATTTCTATATATATATATATATATATATATATATGTATATATATATATATATATATATATATATATATATATATATATATATATATATATATATATATATATATATATATATATATATAGAGAGAGAGAGAGAGAGAGAGAGAGAGAGAGAGAGAGAGAGAGAGAGAGAGAGATAGATATATAAATAACACAACACAACTTTGGTATCAAACTATGTAATTTCTCTTATATAAAAATAAAATTATATATATATATATATATATATATGTATATATATATATATATATATGTATATATATATATATATATATATATACACAATTCTATCAATTTTAATTATTAAATTAAACCAAGGTATTTGAATCCAATCATAAAATTTCCTGAAAAAAAGAAAAAAGATGTAATTAATTATATAGAACAAACAATATTAACATGTTAATACAATTTTATTAAGTAGACTTACATCTAAAAAATCGTTCAATAATTTCAAGACGATTTTCCACTCCAGCTCTTGTGGTATGTCTTGTGACAATTTCATGAGGAACATAAACATCTTCTGGAACATCCTCCAGACACACCTCATCTATATTTAGTTGGGAAATAGCAATATTGTGCATTATGCATGACACCAGAATTATGTCATTACATTTCTCTGGGGAATATTGTAGATCACCACCAGAACGGTCCAACACCCGAAATCTCATTTTCAGTACCCCGAATGTACGCTCAATAGCACTCCTTGTCGACCTGTGAGATTCGTTGAACTTGATTTCTGATCGTGTATGAGGTATTGGTACAGGTGTCAAGAGCCAAGGCCTACAGGGGTACCCGCTGTCACCTTCAAAAATATAAGACAATTACAAATTAGCGACATGTAACAACAGGTTTATGAGGTTAAAATATGACATTTTATAAATAAATATAAAAATTTTAATATTCACCTAATAGCCAACCGTGTGGCATCTCTCCACGTTCAAATGCTGCAAATAAAGCAGACTGCTTTAATATGTGATAATCGTGGCATGACCCTGGAAAACCTGATCTTACTGCCCAAAACCGAAGGTTAGAGTCACATACTGCTTGAACATTGAGAGAGTGGAAGTGTTTCCGATTTCGATATTGCTCCTCCCTTAAAGCTGGTGGTCTAATTGCAATATGTGTGCAATCAATTGCACCTAGGACATTTGGAATGCCGGCAACTTGATAAAAACCAGATTTTACTTGGTGCCATTCATGTACATTCCTTGGCACATATATAAATTTATTTAGATGCTTCAAAATCGCTTTTAACACAGTCCTCAAATGTCTACAAAAAGAAGGCTGACTCATGCCAACCACTGCACTGGACACAGCCTGAAAAGAGCCCGTGGCTAGGAAATGCAAAACTGCCAATAACTTGAGCATTCCAGGTATTGCCCTTGTTCTTCTAGTCTGTGGCTCTAGATCATTCTGTATTAGAACATATAGATTTTGTATGCTCTCCCTGTTTAGGCGAAATCTTTTTTTTATCTGATAATCAGATAATGCCTGTAGTCCACAACGAGGTAGAAAAACTCGTGGAACTCTTTGCCGTCTACGTATTGGCAAAATCTGTTCATTTCTTCGATTTTCATGGCCCCTTGCTAAAGAAATTGCAGACAAAATAAGGAAATAATCCATCTTCTTGCGCTGAAAATATGGAGTAAATTAGATGTTCTCCTATCTCTTCATGGAGAACATTAGTAGTCGTATTAGGAGGAGAACTTTAGGCTCTCCAATGGCGCAAAATAATGATAAATATCTATTTTGGAGAGAAATAGGTCGTATTCTTGAATATACACCCTGAAAAGGGCGTTTTAAAGCTTTAATTTGCGCAAATGTGCGCCTAGGCGAGGGACATTGAAGGGCGAGAATTTTGCAGTCGTATTTGCACATTTTTAGGAGTATTTCTTAATGATAAATAGGAGATATATTACGACGGCGTGAATTAAGGCGCAAATTAAGGAGAATATGTTTGATAAATCGAGCCCTAAGTAGATTCAAGAAATAATAATAAATGGCAACTATCTATATTGACACATTAGCCTTATTAAAGTTGTTTTTTATTTTTGTTGTGCAAACCAGTTTCGTCTGCATTTATTTCTGTTATACGCCTCTCACTTGTGGAAATAGAAATTTGATGATATACGAGTTTGTGCTGGAATAAGGGTATTTCTAATTGTCTTCTTTTGTTTGTTAATAATCTCTATCATTACCCCCTTGCACCGGATTTGCAATAGTTATTTTTTTGCATCTCTGATACTCGATTTGATTATTATTTCCCAACTACAGCTGGTACATTTGTTATATATATATATATATATATATATATATATATATATATATATATATATATATATATATATATTTTAGGGTTGCCACCTCTGCCATGTTTTCCTGGACACAAGCTGCAAGGTGTGCAGAGGGCAACATGCACTGTACACCTGGAGAGTACACAAATAGTTACCCTGGACATCACTATTCATGTTTCTCCCTGCACACCCTGCAGCATGTGTAACTCATAAGTGTCCAGGAAAACATGGCAGAGGTGGCAATATATATATATATATATATATATATATATATATATATATATATATATATATATATATATATATATATATATATATATATACTGTGAGATGCAGGCACATATAAACTGCAGATACATAAAAACTGTAGATACATATAAACTGTGAGATGCAGGTATAAACTGTGAGATGCAGGTACAAACTGTAGATACATATAAACTGTGAGATGCAGGCACAAACTGTAGATACATATAAACTGTGAGATGCAGGTATAAACTGTGAGATGCAGGTACAAACTGTAGATACATATAAACTGTGAGATGCAGGCACAAACTGTAGATACATATAAACTGTGAGATGCAGGCACAAACTGTAGATACATATAAACTGTGAGATGCAGGTACAAACTGTAGATACATATAAACTGTGAGATGCAGGCACAAACTGTAGATACATATAAACTGTGAGATGCAGGTAGAAGCTGTAGATACATATAAACTGTGAGATGCAGGTACAAACTGTAGATACATATAAACTGTGAGATGCAGGTATAAACTGTAGATACATATAAACTGTGAGATGCAGGTACAAACTGTAGATACATATAAACTGTGAGATGCAGGTATAAACTGTAGATACATATAAACTGTGAGATGCAGGTACAAACTGTAGATACATATAAACTGTGAGATGCAGGTACAAACTGTAGATACATATAAACTGTGAGATGCAGGTACAAACTGTAGATACATATAAACTGTGAGATGCAGGTATAAACTGTGAGATGCAGGCACAAACTGTAGATACATATAAACTGTGAGATGCAGGTACAAACTGTAGATACATATAAACTGTAGATACATATATAAACTGTAGATACATATATAAACTGTAGATACATATAAACTATGAGATGCAGGCACAAACTGTAGATACATATAAACTGTGAGATGCAGGCACAAACTGTAGATACATATAAACTGTGAGATGCAGGTACAAACTGTAGATACAAATAAACTGTGAGATGCAGGTACAAACTGTAGATACATATAAACTGTGAGATGCAGGCACAAACTGTAGATACATATAAACTGTAGATACATATATAAACTGTAGATACATATAAACTGTAGATACATATAAACTATGAGATGCAGGCACAAACTGTAGATACATATAAACTGTAGATACATATAAACTGTAGATACATATAAACTGTGAGATGCAGGCACAAACTGTAGATACATATAAACTGTAGATACATATAAACTGTATATACATATAAACTGTGAGATGCAGGCACAAACTGTAGATACATATAAACTGTAGATACATATAAACTGTGAGATGCAGGCACAAACTGTAGATACATATAAACTGTGAGATGCAGGCACAAACTGTAGATACATATAAACTGTGAGATGCAGGCACAAACTGTAGATACATATAAACTGTGAGATGCAGGCACAAACTGTAGATACATATAAACTGTGAGATGCAGGCACAAACTGTAGATATATATAAACTGTAGATACATATAAACTGTGAGATGCAGGCACAAACTGTAGATACATATAAACTGTAGATACATATAAACTGTGAAATGCAGGCACAAACTGTAGATACATATAAACTGTGAGATGCAGGCACAAACTGTAGATACATATAAACTGTGAGATGCAGGCACAAACTGTAGATACATATAAACTGTGAGATGCAGGCACAAACTGTAGATACATATAAACTGTGAGATGCAGGCACAAACTGTAGATACATATAAACTGTAGATACATATAAACTGTAGATACATATAAACTGTGAGATGCAGGCACAAGCTGTAGATATATATAAACTGTAGATACATATAAACTGTGAGATGCAGGCACAAGCTGTAGATATATATAAACTGTAGATACATATAAACTGTGAGATGCAGGCACAAGCTGTAGATACATATAAACTGTAGATACATATAAACTGTGAGATGCAGGTAGAAGCTGTGGATGTATATAAACTGTGAAATGCAGATCATAGTTGCTAAATTATAAATCGGAGTTTAGGGAGAATTTGCAGACATGATTATATTTTATTATCATGCAAACTTACCCCAGCTGGAGCAGCACACAAGCAGGAGCAGAAGCTGCCAGTAGCAGATCCAGGGCACAGCCATGATACAGAGGGTTATGAATGGGGTATAGAGGGGGAGGGCTAATCTGTCTGCACTAAACCCCCCCTAGCACCACAGTTACAGTTAAAGAGAGTTAACTCAGGGCTAGTGCCATGTTAGATCTGGGCATGTGGTCCAGGTGCAGCCAGGGAGGTGTCAGGAGGGTCACACAGTGAGGGGCAGTGCTGGGCATCTTCATGTACACTTCTCAGCCTGTGTAATCATTGACCAGATGTAGGAAGCCAGAAAGTGAAACTAGCGGACTCCTCCCATCAGCCGGTGAGGCCGCAGTTCCCCAGTACACAGAATGACAAGGCTGCTATATTTACTTCCTCTCTGTGCCTAGCTCTGTGTTTTCATTTTCTTGCCCTTAGCTTAGAGGCTTCCTGTGTCTCTCCAGCTTCAGCCGTTGCTCTGATATTATATGCAGCCTCACTCATCTCTCTGTTCTTTATTTACTCAGCTGCATAGAATAACAACTTGTGATTGTGAAGCTTGGGCACTGCCCAGTGGGTCCCATTCATTTCCCCAGCCCTCTTTCATTTCTCTGCCAATCATTTAGAAGAGGGTGTCCTGACATTTTTATATGATGTGGGTCCTTTGCCACAGTAGAAAACTGCTATATGTTTTGCTATCAGGATAATATGTTTTATCTTTATGTGTTTTATGTTCTTCTTAAAGATCCCACGTTCCCAGTGCAATGACTGAAGCACAAGGTTTGGGGGCATACACCCGTGCACATGCTCTTTGCTGCGCATGTGCACACTGAGTACTCACTGCACCTGCAGAGGGGCCAACAGGCAGGGCATTCCAAGAATTTGTCTACTTGTGCTTCCAGCAGGTGTTGCAATAACTACCCTGGGGCGTCATGGAAATGGAGACTCTTTTTCATAGAATTAAAGGGACACTAAACCCAAAAAAATTATTTCGTGATTCAGGTAGAGAATACTATTTTAAGCAATATTCAAATTTACTTCTATTATCTAATTTGCTTCATTCTCTAGATATCCTTTGTTGAAG
Source organism: Bombina bombina (assembly GCF_027579735.1). Lineage (NCBI taxonomy): Eukaryota > Metazoa > Chordata > Amphibia > Anura > Bombinatoridae > Bombina > Bombina bombina. The sequence goes on along the minus strand of NC_069507.1, from coordinate 34,264,433 downwards.
AAATAGCAATGCACATGGTTGAGCCAATCACACAAGGCATCCGTGTGCAACCACTAAACAGCAGCTAATGAGCCTATCTAGATATGCTTTTCAGCAAAGGATATCAAGACGATGAAGCAAATTGGATAATAGAAGTAAATTAGAAAGTTGTTTAAAATTACATGCTCTTTCTAAATCATGACATAAAAAATTTGGGTTTCATTACCCTTTAAGAAAAGGAACAAAAAAAATATTTTAACAAGATATATAACAGTTATGCAGTGAGACATATCAGAATATATTATTAGGTCAGTTTAAAGTGACAGTCAAGTCCACAATAAACTTTCATGATTCAAATAGGGCATGCCATTTTAAACAACTTTCCAATTTACTTTTGCTTTGTTCTTTTGGTATTCTTAGTTGAAAGTAGGTAGGCTCAAACTGATTTCCAAACCGTTGAAAACCACCTCTTCTCTCAGTTAGACAGTGCTAGTTCATGTGTGTCATATAGTTAACATTGAGCTCACTCCTGTGGAGTTGTTTAGGAGTCAGCACTGATTGGCTAAAATGCAAGTCTGTCAAAAACACTGAAATAAGGGGGCAGTCTGCAGAGGATTAGATAGGTAATCACCGAGGTAAAAAGTGCATCAATATAGCAGTGTTGGTTATGCAAAACTGAGGAATGGATAATAAAGGGATTATCTATCTTTTTAAACTATAAGAATTTGCAAGTAGACTGTCCCTTTAATGTGAAAAATATCTTCATTGTTAGGTCAGTTTAAAGGGACAGTTAAGTCCAAAATAAACTTTCATGATTCAAATAGGGCATGTAATTTTAAACAACTTTCCAATTTACTTTTGCTTTATTCTCTTGGTATTCTTAGTTGAAAGCTAAACCTAGGCAGGCTCAAATGCTAATTTCTTAGACCTTTAAGGCCGCCTCTTATCTGAATGCATTTCGACAGTTTTCCACCACCACTAGAGGGCGCTAGTTCATGTGTCATATAGATAACGTTGAGCTCATGCACGTGAAGTTACCTAGGAGTCAGCACTGATTGGCTAAAATGCAAGTCTGTCAAAAGAACTGAAATAAGGGGGCAGTCTGCAGAGCCTTAGATACAAGATAATCACAGAGGTAAAACATGTATTATTATAACTGTGTTGGTTATGCAAAACTGGGGAATAGGTAATAAAGGGATTATCTATCTTTTAAAACAACAATTCTGGTGTTGACTGTCCCTTTAATGCTCCCTAATGTTAGACCTGATGACAATATACAATTTCTCCTATTGTGATTCCTTTGTAAAGTTAAAGGGACATAAAAGAGTAAAAATAAAATGCTGTGATACCTTAGAACATGTTATTTAATGCACTATTGCTTGCATGTAACTATGTGTATAACCACTGCAAAGGGATTAAACACATAGTTATATTAATCGCAGATCACCCACATCACACATCAGATCAGACTCCTAGTCCTGTAGCTCCTCAGTCAGCACCAAACCCACATCACACATCAGATCAGACTCCTGGTCCTGTAACTCCTCAGTCAGGACCATACCCACATCACACATCAGATCAGACTCCTGGTCCTGTAGCGCCTCAGTCAGCACCAAACCCACACCACACATCAGATCAGACTCCTGGTCTTGTAGCTCCTCAGTCAGGACCATACCCACATCACACATCAGATCAGACTCCTAGTCCTGTAGCTCCTCAATCAGCACCATACCCACATCACACATCAGATCAGACTCCTGGTCCTGTAACTCCTCAGTCAGCACCATACCCACATCACACATCAGATCAGACTCCTGGTCCTGTAGCTCCTCAGTCAGCACCATACCCACATCACACATCAGATCAGACTCCTGGTCCTGTAGCTCATCAGTCAGCACCAAACCTACATCACACATCAGATCAGACTCATGGTCCTGTAGCTCCTCAGTCAGCACCAAACCCACATCACACATCAGATCAGACTCCTGGTCCTGTAGCTCATCAGTCAGCACCAAAGCCACATCACACATCAGATCAGACTCCTGGTCCTGTAGCTCCTCAGTCAGCACCAAACTCACATCCCTCATCAGATCAGACTCCTGGTCCTGTAGCTCATCAGTCAGCACTAAACCCACATCACACATCAGATCAGACTCCTGGTCCTGTATCTCCTCAGTCAGCACCATACCCACATCACACATCAGATCAGATTCCTGGTCCTGTAGCTCCTCAGTCAGCACCAAACCTACATCACACATCAGATCAGACTCTTGGTCCTGTAATAACTCCTCAGTCAGCACCAAACCCACATCACACATCAGATCAGACTCTTGGTCTTGTAACTCCTCAGACAGCACCAAACCCACATCACACATCAGATCAGACTCCTGGTCCTGTAGCTCATCAGTCAGCCTCACACCCACATCACACATCAGATCAGACTCCTGTTCCTGTAACTCCTCAGTCAGCACCAAACCCACATCACACATCAGATCAGACTCCTGGTCCTGTAGCTCATCAGTCAGCCTCACACCCACATCACAAATCAGATCAGACTCCTGTTCCTGTAACTCCTCAGTCAGCACCAAACCCACATCACATATCAGATCAGACTCCTGGTCCTGTAACTCCTCAGTCAGCACCAAACCCACATCACACATCAGATCAGACTCCTGGTCCTGTAACTCCTCAGTCAGCACCAAACCCACATCACACATCAGATCAGACTCCTGGTCCTGTAGCTCATCAGTCAGCACCAAACCTACATCACAAATCAGATCAGACTCTTGGTCCTGTAACTCCTCAGTCAGCACCAAACCCACATCACACATCAGATCAGACTCCTGGTCCTGTAACTCCTCAGTCAGCACCAAACCCACATCACACATCAGATCAGACTCCTGGTCCGGTAGCTCCTCAGTCAGCCTCATACCCACATCACACATCAGATCAGACTCCTGGTCCTGTAGCTCCTCAGTCAGCCTCATACCCACATCACACATCAGATCAGACTCCTGGTCCTGTAACTCCTCAGTCAGCACCAAACCCACATCACACATCAGATCAGACTCCTGGTCCTGTAGCTCCTCAGTCAGCACCATACCCACATCACACATCAGATCAGACTCCTGGTCCTGTAGCTCCTCAGTCAGCACCAAACCCACATCACACATCAGATCAGACTCCTGGTCCTGTAGCTCATCAGTCAGCCTCATACCCACATCACACATCAGATCAGACTCCTGGTCCTGTAACTCCTCAGTCAGCACCAAACCCACATCACACATCAGATCAGACTCCTGGTCCTGTAGCTCCTCAGTCAGCCTCATACCCACATCACACATCAGATCAGACTCCTGGTCCTGTAGCTCCTCAGTCAGCACCAAACCCACATCACACATCAGATCAGACTCCTGGTCCTGTAACTCCTCAGTCAGCCTCATACCCACATCACACATCAGATCAGACTCCTGGTCCTGTAACTCCTCAGTCAGCACCAAACCCACATCACATATCAGATCAGACTCCTGGTCCTGTAACTCCTCAGTCAGCACCAAACCCACATCACATATCAGATCAGACTCTTGGTCCTGTAACTCCTCAGTCAGCACCAAACCCACATCACACATCAGATCAGACTCCTGGTCCTGTAACTCCTCATTCAGCACCAAACCCACATCACATATCAGATCAGACTCCTGGTCCTGTAACTCCTCAGTCAGCACCAAACCCACATCACATATCAGATCAGACTCTTGGTCCTGTAACTCCTCAGTCAGCTTCATACCCACATCACACATCAGATCAGACTCCTGGTCCTGTAGCTCCTCAGTCAGCACCATACCTACATCACACATCAGATCAGACTCCTGGTCCTGTAACTCCTCAGTCAGCACCAAACCCACATCACATATCAGATCAGACTCCTGGTCCTGTAGCTTCTCAGTCAGCACCAAACCCACATCACACATTAGATCAGACTCCTGGTCCTGTAGCTCCTCAATCAGCACCAAACCTACATCACACATCAGATCAGACTCTTGGTCCTGTAACTCCTCAGTCAGGACCAAACCTACATCACACATCAGATCAGACTCTTGGTCCTGTAACTCCTCAGTCAGCACCAAAACCACATCACATGTCAGATCAGACTCCTGGTCCTGTAGCTCCTCAGTCAGCCTCATACCCACATCACACATCAGATCAGACTCCTGGTCCTGTAACTCCTCAGTCAGCATCATACCCACATTACACATCAGATCAGACTCCTGGTCCTGTAACTCCTAGTCAGCACCAAACCGACATCACACATCAGATCAGACTCCTGGTCCTGTAGAACTGATTTAGCCCTGCTTACAGTCCATGCAGAGAAAGCGTTCGACTGTATAGTATGGGATCATTTATTTAGCGTACTTGAAGGATTTGGTCTTATAGGAAATTTTTATCAATTTGTACGTGTAATGTACCAGGCTCCATCTTCCACTATTATTGTTAATGGTGAGATATGTCATAGAGTTATTCTGCAACAAGGTACTCGCCAAGGTTGCCCCCTTTCCCCGCTGCTCTTCAATTTATCTTTAGAACTTCTTGCGATCCTGCTCGGAAAAGAGCTAAAGGGGATTAAGTTAGGGGACAAGAATCTAGTGACATCGTTATTTGCAGATGATATCTTACTATTTCTGAGTAATACCAAACAGTCTATACCCCAATTGTGGCAGATTATTGAAGTTTTTAGTTCCCTTTCAGGATATAAAATAAACTGGGGGAAATCGGAATTGCTTTGGATCTATAAACCAAAAAATACCATCTTTCATCCCTTCAAGGAAGTACAGGAAATTAAGTAACTGGGTATTCTTTTAAGTAAGAACCCCGCACAATGGTACGATTTAAATTTTCTGAAATGTTTTGACATGTTTGAGAAGAAATTAACAGCGTGGGATAACCTCCCTATTTCATTGTCGGCACGTATGATGCTTATAAAAGCAATTATTTTCCCAAAGCTATTATATCTACTTCAGAATCTGCCTTTATTACTGCTGAAGAAATATATAAAGTTTTTGCTAAATATATTTTCCAGGTTTATATGGCATGGGAAAAAAGCAAGGATTTCTCTTTTTAAATTATCCTTTTTTAAGATACATGGTGGCTTGGCGTTTCCTAATATCCAATTTTATAATTATGCGACACTTGCTAAATTTGTGTTGGATTGGTTATCAGAAAAAGAGCATGTTTCTTTTTTTGATTTGGAATCACAGTTGATAGCCCATTTTCACTTAAAGCACTGATTCATATACCGTTCGCAAGATTACCAGTAAATGTGTCACACATGTATACATTCAAATATATAATCTCGGCATGGCAGAAAGTCTGCTCCGAGATACAAACTAACTTCTGCAGATCAGAGTTTTTACCTTTATTAGGGAATCAGGACTTTCCACCTGGGCTTATGCATGAAGTTTTCTCTACATGGGCCATGAACGGTCTTAGAAACTTAAAGGATATCTGTGCAAATAAGACTTTAATGATAAAGACATTTACGGAGTTAAGATCAAATGTTAATTTACCATAATCCTCCTTCTACGCCTATCTCCAGACTCAGCACTGGATTGGAATATTACGTGCGGAGACTGGGACCAACCTTTCACTCCGGGATTGGATGATATAATTACGCTATATCATAGTGGGAAACTTGCTATTTCACTTCTCTATAATATGCTTATTAAGCACCATGGGAAAATTCACATCAATAATTTAGCGAGGAAGTGGAATAAAATTCTCCCAAATCTTACTAGGGAACATATTTTGCAAAGCTTTAAGTTAACCGATCAAACGCTGGTCTCTATAGACTGGAGGGAATCGCATTTTAAATTAATAAATCTATTATACGTCACACCAGGTAAAATGACAAAATGGTATAAGAAAGCAGATAACTCTCCTAAATGTAATGCCATGGACGCAGACGAAATGCATTGTTTCTGGACCTGTCCCAAAGTTACACAGTTCTGGAGCAAAGTCTGTTTCTGGGTAAATAAGGTGCACACCAGCAGTCCTACTATCTGGCCGAGATATATTTTCTTTCTTTTAAGCATTAATGAACCATATAATAACATCAGACTTTTAAATACAATAATTTTGGTTGGTCGAAATGTCATTCTTAGGAACTGGAAAACCACGCAGGAACCTAAATTTAAGGACTTTGTAAACAAAATCCATAATCAGGTAATATTGAAACAATTCAGTTTGAGAAGCCCCAATGATAATCAAGTGCAAAGATTCTTCTTTAAATGGGAAAACATAATACTAGCTTTACCTCTAGATGCTCAATTACAGATAATCGCTCCACTAAGGAAATCCAGATGGTTCATACAACAACTGGAACTTGGTTTATTTTCATCCAATTGGCAACTATAATTTAATGTATGCAAGGGATGGGGTTTCTTCTTCTTTTTTTTCTTTTCTTTTCTTCTCCCCCCCATATCCCAGGGGCTGGTCACCTTAGGGTGCTACATGGAGTGAGTTGCAACTCCTACAAATGTATATTATACTGTTGACACAAGGACGATAAGTCCTTTCCTTTTTGTTTTTATTTTCCTTTTTTACTATTATATATCCAATAGGCTTCAATAGGTGTTTAATTTCCTTTTTTCTTCTTATGTCTGTTTTCTCCTTTTTTTTGGGGGGGGGGGTCTGGTATACAACTCGATATGTATTTCTCCCTTAATATGTAAATAATGTGATAACAATTTACCTCCTTCCTTTTCTGTACCCCGATATGGGATTTCAATAAAATTGGGGGGGGGGGGGGGGAAGATCAGACTCCAAGTCCTGTAACTCCTCAGTCAGCACAAAACCCACTTCACATATCAGATCAGACTCCTGATCTTATAACTCCTCAGTCAGGACCATACCCACATCACACATCAGATCAGACTCCTGGTTCTGTAACTCCTCAGTCAGCACCAAACCCACATCACACATCAGATCAGACTCCTGGTCTTGTAACTTCTCAGTCAGGATCATACCCGCATCACACATCGGATCAGACTCCTGAATCTGTAACTCCTCAGTAAGCACCAAACCCACATCACACATCAGATCAGACTCCTGGTCTTGTAACTCCTCAGTCAGCACCATACCCACATCACACATCAGATCAGACTCCTGGTCCTGTAGCTCCTCAGTCAGCACCATACCCATATTACACATCAGATCAGACTCCTGGTCTTGTAACTCCACAGTCGGCACCATACCCACATCACACATCACATCAGACTCATGGTCCTGTAGCTCCTCAGTCAGCACCAAACCTACATCACACATCAGATCAGGCTCTTGGTCCTGTAACTCCTCAGTCAGCACCAAACCCACATCACATATCAGATTATACTCCTGGTCCTGTGGCTCCTCAGTCAGCACCATACCCACATCACACATCAGATTATACTCCTGGTCCTGTAGCTCCTCAGTCAGCACTATACCCACATCACATATCAAATCAGACTCCTGGTCCTGTAACTCCTCAGTCAGCACCAAACCCACACCACACATCAGATCAGACTCCTGGTCCTGTAGCTCCTCATTCAGGACCATACCCACATCACACATCAGATCAGACTCCTGGTCCTGTAGCTCCTCAGTCAGCACCAAACCTACATCACACATCAGATCAGACTCCTGGTCCTGTAACTCCTCAGTCAGCACCATACCCACATTGCACATCAGATCAGACTCCTAGTCCTGTAGCTCCTCAGTCAGCACCAAACCAACATCACATATCAGATCAGACTCCTGGTCCTGTAACTCTTCAGTCAGCACCAAACCCACATCACACATCAGATCAGACTCCTGGTCCTGTAACTCCTCAGTCAGCACCATACCCACATCACACATCAGATCAGACTCCTTGTCCTGTAACTCCTCAGTCAGCACCATACCCACATCACACATCAGATCAGACTCCTGGTTCTGTAAATCCTCAGTCAGCACCAAACCCACATCAGATCAGACTCCTGGTCCTGTAGCTCCTCAGTCAGCACCAAACCTACATCACACATCAGATCAGACTCCTGGTCTTGTAACTCCTCAGTCAGCACCATACCCACATCACACATCAGATCAGACTCCTAGTCCTATAGCTCCTCAGTCAGCACTAAACCCACATCACACATCAAATCAGACTCCTGGTCCTGTAACTCCTCAGTCAACACCATACCCACATCACACATCAGATTATACTCCTGGTCCTGTAGCTCCTCAGTCAGCACCATACCCACATCACACGTCAGATCAGACTCCTGGTCCTGTAGCTCCTCAGTCAGCACCAAACCCACATCACACATCAGATCAGACTCCTGGTCCTGTAGCTCCTCAGTCAGCACCATACCCACATCACACATCAGATCAGACTCCTGGTCCTGTAGCTCCTCAGTCAGGACCATACCCACATCACACATCAGATCAGACTCCTGGTCCTGTAGCTCATCAGTCAGCACCAAACCCACATCACACATCAGATCAAACTCCTGGTCCTGTAACTCCTCAGTCAGCACCAAACCTACATCACACATCAGATCAGACTCCTGTTCCTGTAGCTCCTCAGTCAGCACCAAACCTACATCACACATCAGATCAGACTCCTGGTCCTGTAACTCCTCAGTCAGCACCATACCCACATCACACACCAGATCAGACTCCTGGTCCTGTAACTCCTCAGTCAGCACCAAACCCACATCACACATCAGATCAGACTCCTGGTTCTGTAGCTCCTCAGTCAGCACCAAACCAACATCACATATCAGATCAGACTCCTGGTCCTGTAACTCCTCAGTCAGCACCAAACCCACATCACACATCAGATCAGACTCCTGGTCCTGTAACTCCTCAGTCAGCACCGAACTCACATCACACATCAGATCAGACTCTTGGTCCTGTAACTCCTCAGTCAGCACCAAACCCACATCACACATCAGATCAGACTCCTGGTCCTGTAACTCCTCAGTCAGCACCAAACCAACATCACACATCAGATCAGACTCCTGGTCCTGTAGCTCATCAGTCAGCACCAAACCCACATCACATATCAGATCAGACTCATGGTCCTGTAGCTCCTCAGTCAGCACCAAACCCACATCACACATCAGATCAGACACATGGTCCTGTAGCTCATCAGTCAGCACCAAACCCATATCACATATCAGATCAGACTCATGGTCCTGTAGCTCCTCAGTCAGCATCAAACCCACATCACATATCAGATCAGACTCCTGGTCCTGTAGCTCATTAGTCAGCACCAAACCTACATCACACATCAGATCAGACTCCTGGTCCTGTAGCTCATCAGTCAGCACCAAACCTTCATCACACATCAGATCAGACTCCTGGTCCTGTAGCTCATTAGTCAACACCAAACCCACATCACACATCAGATCAGACTCATGGTCCTGTAACTTCTCAGTCAGGACCATACCCACAGCACACATCAGATCAGACTCCTGGTCCTGTAGCTCCTCAGTCAGTACCAAACCTACATCACACATCAGATCAGACTCCTGGTCCTGTAACTCCTCAGTCAGCACCATACCCACATTGCACATCAGATCAGACTCCTGGTCCTGTAGCTCCCCAGTCAGCACCAAACCAACATCACACATCAGATCAGACTCCTGGTCCTGTATCTCATCAGTCAGCACCAAACCAACATCACACATCAGATCAGACTCCTGGTCCTGTATCTCATCAGTCAGCACCAAACCAACATCACACATCAGATCAGACTCCTGGTCCTGTATCTCATCAGTCAGCACCAAACCCACATCACACATCAGATCAGACTCCTGGTCCTGTAACTCCTCAGTCAGCACCAAACCCACATCACACATCAGATCAGACTCCTGGTCCTGTAACTCCTCAGTCAGCACCAAACCCACATCACACATCAGATCAGACTCCTGGTCCTGTAACTCCTCAGTCAGCACCAAACCCTCATCACACATCAGATCAGACTCCCGGTCCTGTAGCTCATCAGTCAGCACCATACCCACATCACACATCAGATCAGACTCCTGGTCCTGTAGCTCATCAGTCAGCACCATACCCACATCACACATCAGATCAGACTCATGGTCCTGTAACTCCTCAGTCAGCACCAAACCTACATCACACATCAGATCAGACTCCTGGTCCTATATCTCCTCAGTCAGCATCAAACCCACATCACACATCAGATCAGACTCCCGGTCCTGTAGCTCCTCAGTCAGCATCAAACCCACATCACACATCAGATCAGACTCCCGGTCCTGTAGCTCATCAGTCAGCACCATACCCACATCACACATCAGATCAGACTCCTGGTCTTGTAACTCCTCAGTCAGCACCATACCCACATCACACATCAGATCAGACTCCTGGTCCTGTAGCTCCTCAGTCAGCACCAAACCCACATCACACATCAGATCAGACTCCTGGTCCTATAGCTCCTCAATCAGCACTATACCCACATCACACATCAGATCAGACTTCTGGTCCTGTAGCTCCTCAGTCAGCACCAAACCCACATCACACATCAGATTATACTCCTGGTCCTGTAACTCCTCAATCAGCACTATACCCACATCACATATCAAATCACACCCCTGGCACTGCCCATCTGCTGTCTGCTACTAATTTCCCCTATAACTGCTGTGCTGTGTGCAATATTTTCCCCTATAGCAAGTAAAAAAAAATGAAATATTTCCCCATTTTTATGCATTTATTTATTTACGCATTCCTTTTCACCTATTAGAAAACAACGTCATCATCTTTAATAGGATTTTAGTTTTTGCAGTTTTATTTCATAATGAAAAGGGATCAAGTAACAAAAGCCAGTCTTCCTTAGCCTAACATTAGCAGTTTTATTCTGTTAGACAGACTTTGTATCCTTTAAATTGTCCATATGTGACCCAGTTATCTGCTCCTCTCTCTGTAGATTTGTTTCTTGTTTTTGCCAGTTGTTATCATGAGAAATGTTTATGTAATTCAATGTTTACCCACAGTTTATTTCCTGTCCACAGACAATTACAAGAAAAGTAAACTCACAGATGTGGATACGATTGCCTTTAAAACTCATTAGCTGCAAAAAAAATACTTTACAACTTTCTATGTTACTTCTCTTATCAATTTGTTCTTTTAGTATCCTTTGTTAAAAAGCAGGGAGGTAAACTCAGCAGAATGCATACGTTTTCAGCACTATATGGCAGCAGTTTTGTAAGAATGTTATACATTTGCAAGAGCACTTGATGGCAGCACTTTTTCCTGCTATGAAGTGTTCCAGACACTTAGGTATCTCTTCAACAAAGAATACCATGAGAACAAAGCTAATTTTATAACAGAAGTGAATTGGAAATTTGTTTAAAATCTTATGCTCTTTTTGAATCATGAAATAAAAATTTTAGCTTTTATGCCCTTTTTACTTATAAATGAAAAATACACAATAAAATTGTATTTAAAGGGACAGTCAAGTCCAAAACATTTTTTCATGATTCAAATAGGGCATGTAATCTTAAACAGCTTTCCAATGAAGGGCACCTCTAATCTGAAAGCATTTTGACAGTTTTTCACCACTAGAGGGCATTAGTTCATGTGTTTCACATAGATAACATTGAGCTCACGCACGTGAATTTACTGAGGAGTGAGCACTGATTGGCTAAAATGTAAGTCTGTCAAATGAACTGAAATAAGGGGGCAATCTGCAGAGGCTTAGATAAAAGGTAATTACAGAGGTAAAAAGTGTATTATTTTAACTGTGTTTGTTATGCAAAACTGGGGAATGGGTAATAAAGGGATTATCTATCTTTTTAAACAACAACAATTCTGGTGTTGACTGTCCCTTTAAGTGTAAACTTACGGCTAGATTACGAGTTTTGCGTTAGAGGCTATGCGGTGCTAACGAGCAGTTTTAGATTAGGGTTTGGGCCGCAAAAGAGCTAACTGCCCTTTTAAGGGCAATGCCCATCCAAATGCCCTTTTCAGGGCAATGAGGAGCTTAGGTTTTTTTAGATAGTATTTTACTTGGGGGGATGGTTGTGTGGGTCGTGGGTTTTACTGTTAGGGGATGTTTGTATTTTTTTTTACAGGTAAAAGAGCTGATTACTTTGGGGCAATGCCCCGCAAAGGGCCCTTTTAAGGCCTATTGGTAGTTTAGTTTAGGCTAGGGTTTTTTTTTTTTTTGCGGGTGCTTTTTTTTATTTTAATAGAGCTATTAGATTCGGTGTAATTAGTTTAAATATCTTGTAATTTGTTTATTATTTTCTGTAATTTAGTGGGGGTTTTTTGTACTTTAGCTAATTTAATTTAGGTAATTGTATTTAATTTAGTTAATTTATTTAATTATAGTGCAGTGTTAGTTGTTAGTGTAACTTAGGTTAGGTTTTATTTTACAGGTACTTTTGTATTTATTTTAGCTAGGTAGTTATTAAATAGTTAATAACTATTTAGTAGCTATTCTACCTAGTTAAAATAAATACAAACTTGCCTGTAAAATAAAAATAAACCCTAAGCTAGATACAATGTAACTATTAGTTATATTGTAGCTAGCTTAGGGTTTATTTTATAGGTATTTAGTTTTAAATAGGAATAATGTAGTTAATAATAGTAATTTGTATTTAGATTTATTTAAATTATATTTAATTAAGGGGTATTAGGGTTAGGGTTAGACTTAGGTTTAGGGGTTAATAAATATAGTATAGTGGCGGCGACGTTGGGGCGGCAGATTAGGGGTTAATGAATGTAGGTAGGTGGCGGCGATGTTAGGGACGGCAGATTAGGGGTTAATAATATTTAACTAGTGTTTGCGAGGCGGGAGTGCGGCAGTTTAGGGGTTAATATGTTTATTATAGTGGCGGCGATGTTGGGGGTGGCAGATTAGGGGTTAATAAGTGTAGGTAGGTGGCGGCAACATTGGGGACTGCGGATTAGGGGTTAATAAAAATAATGTAGGTGTCGGCGATGTTGGGGGCAGCAGACTAGGGGTTTATAAGTATAATGTAGGTGGCGGCGGGGTCCGGAGCGGCAGATTAGGGGTTAAAAATTTTCTTTTAGTGTTTGCGATGCTGGAGGGCCTTGGTTTAGGGGTCAATAGGTAGTTTATGGGTGTTAGTGTACTTTTTAGCACTTTAGTTATGAGTTTTATGCTACGGCGTTGTACCATAAAACTACTGACTTTAGAATGACGTTACTGATCTTGGAGGTAGAGGGTGTACCGCTCACTTTTTGGCCTCCCAGGACAGACTCGTAATACCGGCGCTATGGAAGTCCCATAGAAAAAAGACTTTACAAAGTTTACGTAAGTCGTAAAAAGTGTGCAGTGACCATAAACCTTCAAAACTCGTAATACCAGCGGGTGTAAAAAAGCAGCATTAGGACCTGTTAACGCTGCTTTTTTACCCTAACGCAAAACTCGTAATCTAGCCATTCGTTTGTCTTGTTTTGTTATTGTACTGTTGCATAGTGCCATGTAACTCCTGCAAAGGGGTGTAACACATTGTTAAAGGGATAGAAAAGTAAAAAAAAATAAACTTGTATGAATTAGATAGAGCATGTCATTTTAAGACACTTTTAAATTAACTTCTATTTTCAAATGTGCTTTGTTCTCTTGGTATCCCTTGTTGAAAAGTAATATGCACATATCCAACACTAGTGGGGGCTAACTGCTGATTGGTTCCTGCTCACATTTTTCTCTTGTGATTGGTTAACTAGATGTGTTCAGCTAGCTGCCAGTAGTCCAATGGTGTTCCTTCAGCAAAGTGATAACAAGAGAATGAAGCAAATTTGATAATAGAAGTACATTGAAAAGTTGTTTAAAATTGTATGTTCTATCCAAATCATGAAAGGAAATTTTTGGGTTTCCTGTCCCTTAAAATTCAAATCCTGGAGCGGCAACACACTTAGGCTGTTCCTGATTGGCTCATTAATGTACCTCTAACTCACCTGTACTCAAGCGGAAAAATGTTGTCCTATTTATAACACCTGGGGAATACCCCACTTTTAGTAGAAACAATGCCAAGGAAAGGGTTTCTAAAACAACCTAATACAGTGACTGATGCAGCCAGAAAAAAATACTATATATTGAGTTTTTTCAATTTAAAGCCATATATTTCACAAAGACAAAGTCTTAGCCCTTGGAACTGTTCATAGGGACACAGCCTCGTGCTCATGTGTAACAAATATTACTTTATACCTAAAACAAATTCCATTATCCCTTTTGTTAAAGGGGCAGTAAACTTACAAACTAATGTTATATAATTCTACACATAGTGCAGAATTATATAACATTAGCTTGCCGGCAGATTTATACAATAAAGTAAAGCAGAGAAATTTTATGTAAAAGCTCCTTTTTCCAGAACTTTATTCTTTGCTTTTAAAGTATTTTAATAAAATACATGTAAATATTATATTGATGGTGACAACACAGTCTACATAAAATCCAGGATTTTGGGTTCCTTAACATATAATGCAATATTAAAATACTCATATTTCTTAAAATGTTTGTCAACAATACATAAAATAGACAATAATCAAGTCATACTAAGGAATGTCATCTGATTGGCTTCTAGAGATGAGGGGTGGAATTTATTTGGAAGATCCAGGCTTGCTCTGGTTTTCATCCTCTTGCGAGTGCACTTGAAGAACTTCTGCAGAGCCAATACGCTCTGTAAATAAACCAAAAGGAATTGTAAGCATCTCAGAACTGAAATTAGCATGGCTTCAAATTATACAGCTCTACAGTAAACCCATACATAAATCTGCAATCTGAGCAGGAGAATTTATAATGACTACATTTGATTACAGAAGTACATTAGAATTTTTTTTTTTAAAGTTTATTTTTAATTTTATCATCCCAATAATTTATAAAACATATTAAAGGGACATTATAGTAAAACAAATATTTTAACACTAGTGGCCCTGCAATGTATTTTGTTTAATCCTGGCAATGGGGGTTAAATACAGTTAAAAGGACATTGTATACTAAATTTTCTATGCAAATTTGCCCGTTTGCGAGCGCACGATAATTTAACGCTCCACTTGTAATCTAGCCCTTCACATTCTAGTAATTACCCAATAAAACAGTTATTTAGTTTCTGCATTGCAAAACCTCAAATGCAGCAAATGTTGATAAATCGTCCTTTATTTGTAGTTACCTGGTTTATCTTCCTCTGAGATAGGTTCTTGTTTCATTTTGTGGTTAGATTTGCTACAAAAAAAATAATGTATTTTTTAATTAAATATTCATATTAGAAAACCTAGAAATATCTGGTCACTTCTTCTACAGAAAATACATTTTTCCTTAGCAATTTTAGATGATAAAAGGCAGGTTAGAATCCTTAAAGGGATAGTCTAATCAAAATTAAACTTTCATGATTCAGAAAGAACATGCATTTTAAAGGGACAGGAAACCCACATGTTTTCTTTCATGATTTAGAAAGAATGTGCAATTTTAAACAACTTTCCAATTTGCTTCTATTATCTAATTTGTTTCATTCTCTTGATATCCTTTATTGAAAGCATATCTAGATAGGCTCAGTAGCTGCTGATTGATGGCTGCACATAGATGCCTTGTGTGATTGGCTCATCCATATACATTGGTATTTCTTCAACAAAGGATATCTAAAGAATGAAGCAAATTATATAACAGAAGTAAACTGGAATGTTGTTTAAAAATTGTATTATTTATCTGAATCATAAAAGAACAATTTTGGGGTTTATGTCACTTTAAGCAACTTTCTAATTTACTCCTATTGTCAATTTTTCTTCGTTCTCTTGGTATCTTTATTTAAATTTAAGCTTAGGAGCCGGCCCGTTTTTGGTTTAGAACCTGGGTAGCGCTTGCTGATTGGTATCTACATTTAGACACCAACCAGAAAGCGCTACCCAGGTGCTAAATCAAAAATGGTCCGGCTCCTATGCCTACATTCTTGCTTTTTCAAATAAAGATACCAAGAGAACATAAAAAATTGATAATAGGAGTAAATTAGAAATTTGCTTAAAATTGCTGCTCTATCTGAATCATGAAAGTTAAATTTTGACTATACTATCCCTTTAAACCTATATCTATATTAAAAAAAATACTAGAGTATTTGATATAATAAAAATGTAAGCACACAAAACAAGTACCTGCTAGTACTTTTCCGCTCTAAGTGCTCATCGCGTGACATCAGTCTTTGGACGGTGTGAGAATGTATCTTGTCTCCCATTGATCTATCGATGGTTTGTGGCTCTAGAGGCGTATTGGCTGTTGCCGTCTGGATCATACCCATAACAAGGTCTTTCTCTGTAAGGCAGAAGAACACTTTGAGCTGTGAAATTCATGGAACTTGAGAAAGACCTTAAAACTAAAAAGCCTAATTTCATCAAAATTTCTAGGCAAAGTGGCTCGTAATGATTTTACCAAGGTTTGCAAGGGTTAATCCCATAGTCAGGCCACCTATGCCTCAATGTATTACAATTATGGAGCAGTATGAAGTAGGGGCAGTCAAGGGGATAAAATCACTTCTCTTTATGTGTGTTACTGGCAACAAAAGAGGTAAAATTATTTATCTGTATTTTACTGGCAGACAAGTAGTAAAATGAGTGCTCTATTGTAAAAAAATAAATCATGCTAGGATCAAGAGTGGGGGCTAAGGTAGAGTTTTGGGATTGCACATTTCATGTGTGTTAGTGAAAAAGAAAATGTGTTTTTCCTACATCCTTCAAAAATGTAGTGCTAGACTGTAGATTTAGTGTATATATCCATCTTCCATACAGCAGTATATACTGAGCACAGAATAGAATATAGGTAGGTTAGTATAAATATGCTGCAGGAGTCTACTGTCTTGTATATGGGCACCTATATAGCAGTGCCTACAGCAATAAGCAGAAAGCTAGGGGCTGAGATGCAATTTGCAGACATGGAGAGAAATTACTCATAATCTTTGGGTTTCTTTTGATACCTATATTGTATGTATGTGTTTCTCCTTTACTTCCAGAACCTGCATAGTGAGATAAACAGCTGACAAGCTAAAATTTGCTTTTCTAAATTGTTTTGACGAACCTTTCAATACTGAAGATACTTCTTAGCTAACCTCTCCAGAGCAGAGAGCTATAGATCATCAGATCCTTAGAGAGATTATTGAGATGTAATTTAAGGCATAAGTCAAAGATTATAGGGCCTAATATTCAAAACCTCACCGGCATGGAGAGAAATCACACAAAACCTTTGGGATTTTTTTTAAGACCTTGTAGTGTAATGTAAAGTCTCTGTTTCACATAAAGAACATTAGATAGCAACAGAAACATTTCAAAAGAAAATAAGTGTTTCAAAAATGTTTTAAAGGCCTCGTCCTACCGATGAGACTTCTTCGAATATCTCACCTGAGCGGCGAGTTTTTGAATATCAGTCCCTTAGCCATAAATGAATAATTAATGTGCGTAAATAAATGTTTTTATTTTACATGTGTTTGACGTTTAAGGGATTACGTTTAATTTTGTCTCACCCCTCTGTCCGGCCGACAGCAACCACTGCTGTATTGCTGAAAGCGAATCTGTTTGTAGAATCTGGCAGAGAAGTTCCAGGATCTATTGGCAGAAAAGACAAATGTCACAGAGTGCAGGTCACGGTGCCATTCAGCTTTGTTTGCACTAACTACTGGTAAACACGTTGCCAGGAGGTGCCACGTCAGACATTTAGGTGATCAAATCTAGACATATTGTAATTAAGCATGGAAATTGCTTGTACCCCGTTGTACAAAACTGTGCACATTTGCCAATAATATCAATTAAATAAGTTTTTCTTTTATTCATTTATTTTAAATGTTCATGTACTGAGGAACCAACGTATGTTTGCTTTTGTGCTTGTGAGGCACGTGACTGTCCACCAATAAAGCAGTGAGGGTTTTGCCCATTAAGGGAAAGTAAACATTTTTTATTGCATTATAACTATTATTTACCTTGCCCCTTTTTCCTGTAATTAAATTTTAAACTAAAGCATTTTCCAATTCTGAGAACTGCAAGTGCAGATGGCTGGTTTTGCACACCTAACCCTGAAACATCTCTGTCCCTAAATGACCTCAGCAAGTCGGATCAGAAAAAGAAATACAATAAATGATAGTTTTGCTAACAAAACGAGCCTTGCTAACTGTGTCTACGCCAGTCTGGATCAACTCCTCCAAATAGAGCAAGTAGTGGGCGGTATTTGGTTACTAAAGAATAATTGCATTATACAAGGTGTTAATTAATTAAAAAATGTCCTCACTTACCTAATATGTTCATCTATTACAAGAGTGCAACATCTATGTGTTGTTTTATGTCCCTTTAAGGCCTGTATGCAGATATGCATAGCTAGCTTGTGGTTGCATCCTGTTAGCTTCTTCATACTTCCCAACTTTAGTAAAAAGCTAAAGTTAGAATATTTCAATAGCGTATTCCACCGTAGAAGTCAATGGAGCAAAACATAGTGTGTGGGGGGGAAACCTAACACCCTACTCACGCACAAACATGATCACATATTCTCAAGTGCGCTAACCCGACATGAAAATATGAATATTTCACGTTTGCAATTATTTTCGACTTGTAATATGCAGCAAAATACCCCTTATCATTCACGAGCCACAGTTAGCGCGCCACTCATAATCTAGCCCTATGTTCGAATAACGCTAAATCACTAAGTCGATGCGCAAGTAGGGAGATCTTCATGTAGTTCTGTGCTATACTATTAATAATAATGGTTAACTTCAGGTCTTAAAAAGCGTTCAATTTTACATCAGTATTTTGGATTACACTTGACTGCTACACTTAACTCACTAATACGCGCACAATGAGCGAGTAAATAACGATCCCTACACTATATACTAAAACTATAAGAAACTCTAAACGTTCTTCAGCTGTGTTAAGATGCTTTGCTAATAATTTAGTGCTAAGTGTGTATGAGTATTTCACATAACATACTGTTTAAAACTAGGTTATTATATATGAGTATTACATATAGAATTCATTTGTAAAGTTCTGTATAGAGCATGTACTTATTGTCACTATAGAACATATATATATTAGACATGAGCAAAAATATTTTTATTAGTTGTTTGCTTAACAAATTTTAATCTAAAATGTGATCATTATTTACACAAATTTAAAATTTTCATTTATGGTGGAAGTTTACTTTCAGTAACAGGTCAAGACTGCTGCCCAGCAAGCCAACATATGGTCGATGGTGGTCGATGGAAGCCCCGTATCTACCCATTAGCAAGTGAAGTTCCTCATTGGCTATCACGTAAGTCTGTGAGTAAAAGGAGACCCTTTTTAGGCACCGGTGATCACATCACGATGAATGAATTAGTCACGCGGCTTGGAGTCTTGCAATACAGCCAACGCAAGTGAAGCACAGCAGGTACCGCCACACAAGCACTGTGAGTAAAGAGGAGGCCCATAGGGCACCTGATCTAACAGGTTAGTAGTTCAGGAGAGCGGAGTGGAACACCATCACTTGCTACCCACACATAATATCTGGACATTGGTCCTTGCATATGTTATACCAGCAGTTCCATAAAGAAATATAGCTGCCTATGGACAGCCACCGGAGCGTGTTTGTTAACACTTGAGTGCCCGGACTGCAATTCTATTGACTATTATTATAGCCGGCTCTGGCACATGCTAGCATGTGGGGTTAATTTATTGGTTAAGCACATCCATATGTCTGATTTGTTTGGGAAGGTTGTTGTTTTTTCTATCTCTTTGTGAAGAGATAGGTGAATTTTAGGTTGTTAGTTCTCAATAAAGCAATAATTTTTATACAGTGCTGCCGGGTCCTACTTTAGAAAGTATGCTTATATAGTATAACACTTAGTCTTCCTAGTTTAATATGTATAAAATTTCATTTATCAACTAAACAAACTACTGACGGAATACTAAATTCTTATATTTGTTTATTTATATTCCCCTATCAATTAAATAGAGAAACTAAATTAATTAAGTAGCTCATTATGTATTAGTTTATTACTTTGTTTAGTTAAACAATTTTTGGACAAACAGTTCAAATTTGTTATTTGTTTAAAAAAGAAATAGCAAAAATGAATTTCTACGCATCTAATATTTACAGTTTCTGCTATTATTTACCATTTTAACATATTTACGCTGTATTATCCTAGCACGTGCAGATACGTGCAGAGTTGGTATAATGACGATTATGTTCTTACCATCAGCTCCTGGTCCTGAAGATACACAGAAGAGCTTTTTCCTTTGTTGTTGATGTTGTTCCTGTTGGCTTTTCGGGATGCCTGACGGGTCATTGCTCGTGATGATGGTGGTATGAGGCGCCCGGTTTCCGCTGAATATTGTGTAGACCTGCGGGGCTCCTCTACCTAATGAGATGCAAGTGGTATAAACAGGAATCTGCTTGTATTAGATGAATAAACTTCAGGCTATGTGGCTGTGTTTAGATAAATTATCATCTCATAGAAATCATGCACACCCTCTTCCTGCATTTTACATAGATCATCACCCCATAAAGATCACTCACCTTCTCCCTGCACCCCTTATATACCTTCCCCCCTTATAGCTCACGCACGCTCTCCCTGCACCCTAAAAATATCCTCACCCACCTTCTACATGTAGCTCTTATAGATCATCACCCCTTATAGATCATGAACCCTCTCCCTGCACCCCTTATATACCATCACCCCTAATAGATTACACACCCTCTCCTTGTATCTCTTATATACAATCACCTCTTATAGATTACACATCCTCTCCCTGCACCCCTTATATACCTTCACCCCTTATAGCTCACGCACCCTCTCCCTGCACCCCTTATATACCCTCACCCCTAACAGATTACACACCCTCTCCTTATACCTCTTATATACCATCATCCCTTATAGCTCTCACAGACTCTCCCTATACCCCTAAAATATCCTCACCCACTTTCTACATGTAGCCCTCATAGATCATCACCCCTTATAGATAACGCACCATCTCCCTCTACCCATCAAATATCATCACCCACCTTTTACTTGTACCCCTCATAAATCATCACCCCCTATAGCTCACACACGCTCTCCCTGCACCCCTTATATACCCTCACCCCTAATAGATTACACACCCTCTCCTTGTATCTCTTATATACCATCATCCCTTATAGCTCACACAGACTCTCCCTATACCCTTAAAATATCCTCACCCACTTTTTACATGTAGCCCTCATAGATCATCACCCCTTATAGATTACACACCCACCCCCTCTACCCATCAAATATCATCACCCACCTTCTACTTGTACCCCTCATACATCATCACCCTTTATAGATCATGCACCCTCTCCCTGCACCCCTTATATACCATCACCCCTAATAGATTACACACCCCTAATAGATTACACACCCTCTCCTTGTATCCATCAAATATTATCACTCACCTACTTGTACCCCTCATAAATCATCACCCCTTATAGATCACGCACCCTCTCCCTGTACCTATCAAATATCATCACTTACCTTCTACTTGTACCCCTCATAGATTATCACCCCTTATAGATCAGGCACCCTCTCCCTGCAACCTGTATAGATTACCCCTTATAGATCAGGCACCCTCTCCCTGCAACCTCCATAGATCACCCCTTATAGATCACACACCCTCTCCCTGCAACTCGCATAGATAACCATCCCCCCTTATAGCTCACCCACCTTTTCCCTGCACCCCTCATAGTTCATAACCCCCAATACATCACCCTCCCTCTCCTTAACCTCTCATAATTAATCACCCCTTGTAGATCGCACCCTCCCTGCACCTCTCAAAAAACATCTCTTGTAGATCACCCTCCCTCACCCTGCTTCCCACAGATTCTGATCTACACCACAGCCATGAAATTCACTTACATAGACCATAAGTACCTACCTCCTTTATGTCTAACTGTTTATCAGAAGTACAGACTTTTGCAGCAAGTTCCTTCAGCTCTTCTCTCCAAGCCTCTGATACGGCGGCTGCACCAAAGCAGAACAAATGCTGCCATTAGACCTTTGCAAGATGGGGTTGATAGTTGATGTAGATTTACTTATATTTGTGGGAAATCATTGTATGATAGAGGAAAAAATCATTTTGATTACCAGAGAAAATAATTAAAGGGATACGGAACACCATTTTTCCTTTCATGATTCAGATATTGCATGTGATATTAAATAACTTTCTAATTTACTTATATTATCAATTTTTCTTCATTATCATGGTATTTTTTTTTTTAAAAGCAGGGATGTATGCTTAGGAGCTGTCCCATTCATAGAGCACTATATGGCAGCAGGTTTGTAAGAATGTTATCCATTTGTAAGAGCACTAGATGGCATTACTAGTTCCTGCCATATAGTGATCCAGATGACTACCTAGGTATCTCTTCAACACAGAAAAGCACATATGATAATAGAAGTAAATTGGAAACTTTTTTTAAATGGTGTGCTCTTTCTGAATCACAAAAATACATTTTGGGTTTCATATCCCTTTAACATACTCTGCCACAAGTTACTCCATGTTATATTATATTAGTCACAAAGAAACAAAGGAATAAACCCCAATACTTCATGTAAAATATACCTTGTAGTGAGCACAGTTTGCAACCTGTTTTAGTATCATCGTCTCTTTTTAATTTAAAGCAACACTCTGATCCAAAAATGACATCATCTAATTGTTAGAGCATGCAGTTTCCCCATTACTGATGCTAGCTAGGGCAAGGGGTAGTAAGCGTTAGCATTATCCTTTTACTTGCCAGATGCAAAATATGTGCCAGCTTGGTGCTTTTTTTCTAACGATAGCAGATGCAAACAAACTTTTGTAGTAGGTGGCAATGGAATTTCAGAGCAAACTTAGGTTATATTCTTTTAATTTGTTACAAGTCATGTGCTTATCAGCTCCTGTTACTGCAAGAGGGGCCACAGGGACAACAGTATATACTGTGCTTTTCCGTATTAAAGTGTATACAAAAGACAAGATATGAACACAATGGACTAGAAACACCAGAGCAGACAACTTCTGCCTACCCTGTAATTCACTGTATTCCTTATCCACTTAATTACACTTAATTGTTGAATTTACTGTTTCTAATATAGGTAAGCGTCTTTGTTACATTTATTATCTTTATTAAAGGGGCATAAAACCCAAAAACAAATTCCTAATTTATTTGTATTATCAAATCTGCTTCAGTCTCTTGAAATCCTTTGTTGAAGGTGCAGCAATACACTACTGGGAGCTAGCTGAACACATTGGGTGAGCTAATGACAACAGGCATATAAGTGTAGCCACCAATTAAAAGCAAGCTCCCAATAGTGTAGTGCTGCTTCTGAGCACTACACTATTGGGAGCAAATTAGATAATATTAGTAAATTGGAAAGTTGTTTAAAAATACATATTCTATCTGAATCATAAAAGTTTGATTTTGATTTTACTGCCCCTTTAAATAAAGTTTTCTGAGATCATCCATAACAAGACCATCAAATGCAAAGAGGTTAGACGGGTACATTAACCTACCCAGGAACAGCTAGCGTTGTTTATTCATTTAGAACAAACAAATGCGGCCAAACTTCATTCATTTTAATTAAGATGCAGACACATTTGCCCGTCCCTGTAATATGCCAGCACATTTCCCATTGCTATGCAGGGGCACAAATACAAGGAAAACATGACTATATAGATCTATATGTGATTGAGGCACCCTGGTCAGAAGCAGAGAGTGGGGGCGGTAGTGGAGCATTTAGAGATATGAAAAGAGGTGAAGAGTTGTACAGTTGTATGGAAGAGTTACAGTGTTTATAATGTTTAAATGTCATTGTCTGTATAAATAAATAAGTACTGTATATGAAATACCAACCAGATCCAAGATATGGAACCATATTCCCATATGGGTCTCCTATGGGTACCTGGATGCTGCATGGCACTCCCAATGTGTTAGTGGGAAACTGTCTCTTAACCATGGGATGTGGGTAGAGCGGAGATGTAACAGACCAGTCATCATTGACAATACATATTGGGCTTCCATTAAGTCCTTAAATAAAGAGACAAATAAAAATGAAGCATTGTTAGAATAATAGTAGAGGGGATGAACACAATGTAGCATTATATTTAGGAATTTATTCATAGAAAGAAAAAGTTTGGGTCGGAGACTTCCGTTGGGGGAGGTGCTGTGCAGATTACCTGCACACAGGTGTTGTGAGAGGACGCTACTCCATCGCTCCCCGCTCCTAGCCACTTGTCCTGGAGTGCTTACCAGGAGTATTGTGTGGCGCTCTGCGAGGCTACGACCCGCCTGAGTCTGGAGTCTCTTATAGCTGAACTAGCTAGCGAGTCAATCGCAAGGAACTTTTAAACTTCTTCTGGGGAATTACCCCGCAAGCTGCTCCCGGGAAAAGAAAAGGGAACATTTTTTGCTCTGAAGCTCCTACACCTGCAAATTGGCCGTGAATAAGGGTTAGCAGTGGTTGCTGAACCGGCCTATATCTACCTACTACAGTGGATCTTTGGTGGGTTGGCTCTTGTGTTAGCTGTGGCGGATAAATACCCCCTTGTACCTGGATTCAGACGGCATCTGGCGGGGCACTTGCTCAGTTAAGTGACCGCACTGTGAGAGGAGGCATACGGCTGGGACCGGACTGCATTTACCCGCTGGTATCCTTCAAAAACTGGTACAGCAGGAGCTGTGCTGGGCCGGACCTGCATCAAGAACTCACAGTCAAGCAAGGATAGTGTTCTGTGCACCCGCTCAGCTGGGTGACCGCATTGGAGGAAAGGAGCCCCGCGGTTGGACCGGTTTGCAGGCACTCGCTGGTGTTCTTTGAGGGCTGGAACAGCAGAAATTGCCCTGAGCTGAGTCGGACTTGCATTGAGAACATACGGCAACTCCCTGGATCTGCCACAGCGATAGGCTTACTGATGGCCTGCTGGTTCTGTGGGAAATTGTAAGCCAAGAGGAGAAGATCCCTACACATTGCCAGCATAAATTAGAGGCATAAGTTTGTTGCCGGACTCGCTATGTTAGATAATGCCTGGAAATCGTGGTGGTAAGAGCCCGGCTTGAAATCGGACTGTGTGCTTGATAAATGCTTGTCATAATTTATGCTTAGCTTGTCTCTACCTGTATATTTTTATCTTTAGATACAAGTATCGCTAGCTTCCATTTAAAATTCACATTGATTTAGGATACTCATTGTTGCTCTGCATATAATATAAAAGGGTTTTTGATGCTACAGTTCTGTGGGACAACATTACTAAAGCTGACTCCCTGATATTTTTATTAGCTATAGTCGGGGCTAATATATGGGATATTGTTAGTAGGCTCTTTTCAAAAAAAGAGAAAAATTTTTTTTTTTTTTTGTTTATAGCTGCAACAATATATTGTATGAGGTGAATGCTATTGATCTTTGTATTTTGTTCCTATTACATGGTCTCTCTCTTTTCAGGACGCTTCTGTTATAGGTATTAACCCGCTCAAGGGTATATCCTATTTAATTAGGATCCTTGTGCTGTAACCTGATATAATCTGGGATACTAAACTAGGAACAGCGCTAGGCGATTTATTTTGTAAGCTGGGCTATATTGTATAATATTCTGTGTCTTGATGGGTATCCCAGTACAGTAAAGGACAAAGTAAAAGAGGAAAGGGGGAAAGAAATAGAGAAAGAAGGGAAAAGGGGCAAGCTTAAAATTTCAGCTTTGAAAGCATAACTAAACTCCCTCAAACCGAAAGAGACTTGTAAATTAAAGATATAATCAAGGGGCTCAGTTTTGGTATAGGTGAAACTGGTTATTGAAAATCTAATAATAACTGGAGGCAGGCCTAACAATTACTTAGTAATACCTACACACTAGCACCCCAGTATAATCCCTTAGGGGATAGTAACACCCCACTACTTTTCACACTAATTTAAAAAAAAAAAACAAAAAAAAAAAAAAAAAACTTATCCACTGATAGGTGGTCTTTTGTGTTTTTTTAGTTTTTCACTATCTCTCACATCACAATCACTTTTTTTTTTTTTTTTGTCACTCAGGTAAAACATCACTCTCCCACAATGCCTCCCAAAGCTAAAGATAAGAGAGCTAAGGTCACTGATACTAGTTCTGATTCCATTGAAACACCTTTACCCCCCTTTGACATGCAAACCCTGGTAGCGCAGCTAAGCAATCTTTTCTCCCCACAATTTGACATAATTAAAAAAGAACTATCTGGTATTTCTTCTGAACTAGTTGCACTAAACTCTGAGGTGAAACAGTTTGCCAATAGGATGACAGAGGTGGAGAATAGAGTTTCAGACCTAGAGGATCTAGTCAATTCGCAAGAATCAGTTTTAACTACACAAATAGCTAAAATCCAAAATATGCAAGCTCGTCTGGAGGATCTGGAAGATCGCTCCAGACGTAACAACATTAGAATAGTTGGACTGCCAGAAACCCAAGACTATGTGGACCTAATAGAATTTACTAGTAAGACGCTGCCTCTGGCGCTAGGATTCCCTGCTCACCGCCTCCCTCTCCCTATCGAAAGAGCCCATAGAATAGGCCCTAGGAGACCTATTGAAAACAATTCAAGACCTAGAATGTGTATTTTCAAATTATTAAGGCATCAAGACAAATTAGAAATTTTAAAATCATTCAGAAAAATAGATTCACTCACTATGGGGGGAAAAAATATCCTGTTATTTCAAGATTTTTCTACGGAGACGTCTCAAAAAAGGAAGAGCATGGCTCCCATATGTACATTAATGATTCAAAAAGGCCTAAAAGCCCGTATGATATACCCAGCTAAAATCATAGTTGAAGAGAATGGTAATAGACATACATTAAGTGATGTTAATGAGGCAAAAGAATTTATAAACTCTAAATAAATAGCAAATCGGGTAGAGATAGAGTTTCTCAAGACACAGACTATATGCAAAACGTTATAAATATAGTAGGACCTAATGTTAAAGAAACTTTATCATATGTGTATCTTTTCTTTTTATGTAAGATAATATGTATATATTTGTTTTGGTATCCGGGGGGGGGTCCCTTTATGTTTTTTGTTGTCTGTTTTTTTTTTTGTTTTGTTTTTTTTCTTGCTATTTCTCCCTCTGTCTTCCAGATAGACACTGTAACTCTAGTACTAACTCTCCATAGGAAGAGGAAAAAATGGAGAGAAATAAAAAGAAGAGGTTACCATGCTAGATGATTTAAACATACTCTCATGGAATGTGGGTGGCATCACCTCACCGATCAAACGCAAACTTATTATCAGAGAGTTAGGCAAATATAATCCAAGTATTGTTTTCTTACAGGAAACGCACTTAAAGGAATCTGAAATCTCTAAATTAAAATCTAAATGGGTCGGCGAGGTGTTGGCCACTCCGTGTGTAAATAGAAAGTTAGGAGTCGCTATTTTATTAAATAAAAATTTAACATATGAGATCAGTAAGATTGAACTAGATAAAGATGCAAGGTATATGATTATACAGATCCGTGTTAATACGGTTAAGCTAGTGCTCTGTAATATCTATGCCCCAAATAAATTTTCGGAAGAATTTTGGGAAAAAATTAAGATCAAATTATTCCCATTTGCATCAGCTAATTTGATTGTAGGGGGTGATTTCAATATGTCTTTATTTCCAGAAGCAGAAAGATTTACTAAAAAAAATATGAAAGAGCATAATAAATGTGCTAAATATTTTAAAGGTTTTTGCTCTAAACTTAAGCTTTATGATATATGGCGTATTAAAAACCCTGACTTACATACTTTTACATGTGAATCTAAATCACATAAATCTTTCTCGAGAATTGATTTCTTACTGGTAGCTGAATCTCTTTCTATAATGAAGATTGAACCTCAGATAAATGATATTATAGTATCAGACCATGCGATCATCTCATTGTTTTTTCAGACTGGGACTAGGTCTAAATCCGAAAGTCAAACCATCCCCTTCCCACGTTATCTATATAATAACACCAGGTTTTCCTATTGGCTGAAACAGAAGTGGAAAGACTACTGTACGTACAACCTTGCATATCTTAATAAAGTTGAAACTTTTTGGGAAGCATCTAAATCGGTGCTAAGGGGAGAAATTAAATCATATGTAAGTACTAGGAAAAAGAAATCACTTGCCAGGGAAAGACAATTATCCAATCAGGTCAAAAACGCGTATAAGAAGTTTTGTAATAACCCTTCAGATATAAACTGGGGGAACTACAATAAAGCTAGACAGGAAAGGGATATTGTATTAAAACAAAAATCCCAGGAAGAAGAGCAAAAGATTAATATAAAGTTTAAAGGATTTCATGGCTGCTCGGCCAAATACCTGGCCAGTATAATTAAAAATAGAAAGAAGAAAAATGTTATATTAGCGATTAAAGATGGTGACCAGAGGTGTACAGATTCTAGAGATATCAGCAAGTTATTTTTTAATTATTATCAGCAACTTTATACTAACTCTAGTGGTGATAATTTTAACCAAGAAAACTTCTGGTCACAAGTTACAATACCTCAAATCACAGAGGAACAACTGACAGCCCTGAATGCACCCATTACTCTACAAGAGATAGTCAAGGCAATTAACGAGGCTAATTCGAACAAGGCAGCAGGTCCAGACTGTCTACCAGTGGAATACTTGAAAATCTTGGTAGAAGAGGTCAGCCCGATATTAGAAAAACTTTTTAACAGTTACTTTGTACATAATACCCCAATATCTGTTTATTTCTCAGCGGCAAATATCACGTTAATACCAAAAAAAGGTAAAAACATGGAAGATCTAGCATCATATAGACCAATATCGGTCTTAAATGCAGACTATAAAATTCTAACATCAATTGTGGCTGCCAGATTAATGAACTGTCTTGACAAAATCATTCATCCGGACCAAACGGGCTTCATGGCATCAAGAAAATCATCAAAAAACATACGTAAAGTTATAACTTTCTTAGATTATATATGGAATACAGGGAAACAAACAAAATTTGATACAGCTTTACTAACACTTGATGCCGAGAAGGCCTTTGATTCAATCGAATGGGAGTACCTTTTCAAAGCACTGGAAAGATTTGGATTTAAAAATCATTTTGTTCATTTTATACATAATCTATATAAGAATCCAATATCTTTCCTCTTAATTAACGGATCATTAACTAAGGCAATCTCACTAAGAAAAGGTACGAGACAGGGCTGTCCACTCTCCCCTTTACTTTTTAATATCGCTCTCGAACCGCTGGCCATCTGGTTAAGACAGGTATGTATAGGGACCCCTATAGTGACACCTGCATTAAAAATTCTTTTATATGCAGATGATATTATTATTTTTTTATATAATACTCCGCAGGTAATACCCCTAATTCTAACATGTTTAAATATTTTTAGCACCTTTTCAGGATATAAAATAAATTACACTAAAAGTGAATTAATGTGGCTTCAGAAGACTAGATATAGTATGCGGGAAATTCCATTTAAAGTTGTTGATACTCTTATATATCTAGGTCTATACTTACATAAAAATCCTCAGAATTGGTATAATCTAAACTATCAAATGCTTATGCAAAAGATCAAGACAAACCTAGAAATTTGGACAGCTTTCCCGCTGTCTATAACAGCAAGAGTTAGCCTAGTAAAAACGATTATTTTCCCACAACTCCTATATCCCTTACAGAATCTCCCTCTGCTTTTAAAAAAATCGGATATTAATAAAATAAATGCTATGTTTAGTAAATTTATCTGGCAGGGTAAGAAACCACGTATCTCTTTCAATAAATTAATTCAAAAACGCAATATGGCGGGTTTTGCATTACCTAATATTAGTCTTTATAATTTGGCCGCTTTGGTTAAAATTGCATTTGATTGGTTAGCAGAAACTAATTGGTTTTCGTCAACTGACCTTGAAAGTTATATGATTTATCCTTATTCACTGAAAGCTATCCTACATAATCCATTGGATGAAATTCCAAAAAATGTACGTAATCTAATTTCTATTAACAATGTAGTGATAGCATGGCGCAAATTCTGCCATCTAATTGGAGCAAATCATAGGATATCCGAATATCTTCCAATTAGAGGTAATGCGGAATTTATTCCTGGAATTAGCCAGGCAGTATTTAAAACCTGGGAGGAGAAGGGTTTGAAATTTGTCTATCAAATCCTATTAGACTCTGGCCTGACACATTCATTTGAGTCGCTTGTAACGCAATTTGATCTGCCTAGAAATAGTCGGTTTGCTTATTTTCAAATACGACATTTTGTTAATAGTAAGCGCTGGGTGCTGGAAAGAAATGGTGCATGGTCTGATATTAGAACATATATCTCAAAATTCTCAGGGGGAACCTCGTCAATCTCACTAATATATGATATAATGCTGGCTAAACAAAGTCAAATTTTCTTAGATAAAATATGCAATATCTGGATACCTTATTTTGCCGACATGAACCCTGAAAAAATAAGGACAAGCTTTTTGGCTTTAGGTAAATGTAAGATATCAATAAATTGGAAAGAATCACATACGAAACTATTGAATAATTATTATTATACTCCAGCTAGATTAAAAAGAATGTTCCCATTGCAAACATTTCTCTGCCCACGTTGTATGCACCCAAAAGCAGACATCCTGCATATGTTTGGACGCTGTCCAAAGATCAATCAATTCTGGAAAAAAGTTATCTTCTGGCTCAATAAAACCTATAGGGTGGACATCTCTCTTGGTTTAGAAGAGATCATATTTCTTAAAAATCATTCAGATAATCAACCCCTACATGAAAATATATTAAATACAATAATCTTATTGACTAGGTATCTGATATTGAAAGCGTGGAAGGGAAAAACAGCCCCTAGTTTTTCACTCTTTATTAGAGAAGTACAAAACCAAATCATATTCGAATCCTTTCATACGCAATTAACAGGAGAAAAAAAAATTAAAAAATTTCTAGCAAGATGGCTCCCTATCATTAAAACATACCCTTGTCAACTTCAAAGATCCATATTGAATCCCTTTCTGAGCTCTGATAGCTTTGCAGAATTAGTGTTATTAGGTGAATTTCCAGCGTCATGGATTTCACTCTACAGAGAAGTATACTAATAGTTATTAAAGATCTGTAAGGATATTGCTTTTGAATCATGTTTACGAGCTGGGCCTGGTTTTCTGGGAGACAGGGGGGGGAATTCCCTCCTTTTCTTTTTTTTTTTTTTTTTTTTTTTTTTTTTTCTCCCTCTGGTGTTTATGTAAGAATGAACCATGTTAAAAATCAGAAGTATGATTACGATATGGAGCGGATGATTATGTTAGTTATAGTCATGTAATCAAACACAGTGTAAAGTCTTTCTTGCAGATTTTCTTACCTTAGTAATATTGTAATATTGTTTGTAGGGTATTGTAATATATGGTTGTTTTGTTTTTTTTTTTGTTTTTTTTTTTTTGTTTGTTTTTTATTATTATTAGGGATATTATTTAAATCTGGGATGATCCTTGTTGATAAATCATGTTTTAGTTATTATGTTAACGGTAACAACCAAGGTATCTGTGTTACTTTTTTTTTTTTTTTTTTTTTTTATGTCTTATATGAATATGTTTCATTTCTTTTTTTGTTATGTTAAAAAAATTCAATAAAAATATATTTAAAAAAAAAAAAAAGGAATTTATTCATAAAAGTCCGACCAACTGGATACCCACATCTTTAAAGTTGGGTGAAGTAGATGATTTGGATAAAAATCTGTAAGCCAATTATTTACCAAGAGAAAGTAGGTTGTGTAGCCTCCTGTTACCGCTGATTTTATTTACACTGGCCAAGGTGGTTCAGGTTAGTATTGCTAGAAAAACTGCTGGATGGTGAGTATGAGTAGGACAGGCAAACAATACACAAACCACCATCTGACAAGCTTTGCATGTTTTTTTTTTTGTGATGATAATGTAGTCTCACTTTATAGAACAATAGTTCTCAGTGAACTCTTAGGCATGAAAGAGGGTTTCAATGTAGGAATTCTGTGGTGATCTACAGGAATGGTCATTAGATACACGGTTATTAGAGGCATGGTCCTAAGATTTGTAGTCATTAGAGGAGGGGTCATTAGACACCTGGTCATTAGAGGAGTGGTCATTATAGGCATGGTCCTTAGATGTGTAGTAATCAGACTCATGGTCATTAGAGGTGTGGTCATTATACACATGGTCATTAGACACGTCTTTATTAAAAGAATGGTCACTAGAGGTATGGTCATTAGAGTCATGGCCACTACACACATGGTAATTATATGCATGGTAATTAGAGGCATGGCCATTACACTCATTGTAATTATATGCATGGTCATTAGAGGCTTGGCCATTACATACATGGTCATTAGAGGCATGGCCATTACACATATGGCCATTAGAGGCATGGTCATTACACACGTGGTAATTATACGCATGGTCATTAGAGACCTGGTCATTACACACATGGTAATTAAACACATGGTCATTAGACGTGTAAGTCATAAGGTGTAGTCATAAGATACATGGCCATTATACACATGGTCATTAGATGTGTGGTCATAATCTGCATTGTCATTAGAGTTGTGGTCATTAGACACATGGTCATTAGAGGTGTAGTCATCATAAGTGTGATCATTAGACACATGGTCATTTGACACGTAATCATTAGACACATGGTCATTGGAGGTGTGGTCATTAACTGTGGGGTCATTAGACACATGGTCATTATACGCATGGTCATTAGATGTGTGCTCATTAGAGATGTGGTCATTAGACACATCATCATTAGATGCATGGCCATTAGTTGTGTGGTCATTAGCGGCGTGGTCATTAGAGTTGTGGTCATATGAGGTGTGGTCATTAGAGCATGGTAATTAGACACATCATCATTAGATGCATGGCCATTAGAGGTGTAGTCATTAACTATGTGGTCATTAGACAAATGGTCATTATATGCATTGTCATTAGAGGCATGATTGGTCATTAAACATGGTCATTAGATGTGGGTGATTAGAGGCGTGGTTGGGATTTATAAAGTCTCTATTTTCCTTGGGAAGTTTCCCATCCTTTCTCACTATTACAAAGCTAATGAGGTTGTCTTGTTTTTATTTCTCTTTTACTTCTCTTTAACTTTTTTCACTTTTGCATTTATTAGACAGGACAGTTTTATAACGGAGACTTTTATCTTCTTTTTCATTTGTTTGTTCTGTATTGTTTTGAAAGCGGTTTTGTGCTGCAGTGTCCTTTACGCTGGAGCTCCGTCTATGCGCAGAGAGGTGAACTATAACAGGCAGTTGCTTCTCTATTGATTATAAAGCAGAGTGACGTGCAACTCACTGATAGGATGAGGGGTGGGTATAAATCTTTAGCAATTCTACCATTTTTGAAGTTGTGATGGTGACGTTTTTTTGAGAGATAGCAGTTTCAAAAATAGCGCAAACAGGCAAAACACTGTTGGAAGCTGGTCAATAAGGTGTCAAACATTACAGTGTGCTCAGCTAGGCGTAAAAGAGGAAAAATAAGCTTTTTGAGGCGTCTCTTTCATTGAGATATTAAAGTTTTCAAACAATACAAGTGTCACTTTATAAATGTATTGCTATTTGTAATATCCATTGCTGGCCCAGGTATAGGAAGTGTTGGAGTTATGTTCCTATTTAAGTATCAATATAGATTTACATATAAACATATAATCAAGCATATATCAATAACTTTAAAAATGTTAGAAAACCAAAAAAAAATGTTAATGAATTCAATGTATCTTTGTTTTTGTTTGTCTCTAGAACAGGCGTTGAACTTAAATGTTATAGTCTAAGGTTGGGTTACCATAGGAAGGCATTTGTTATGGCGCAGATCGACCTCACCTACATGAAAAGAGCAACTGCACAGTCACGTTGCGCAATACTTTTCAATGGGTAATAAAATAATACCATAAAACATGTATTTCTTTCATATTGGCAAGAGTCCATGAGCCAGGAGGGGCAAAGTTATCCAAACCTCAAAATGCCTATAAGTACACCCCTCACCACATCCACAATTCAGTTTTAACGAATAGCCCAGTAGTGGGGTGATGAAATAAGGAGTAAAAAAGCATACAAAAAAAGAAACTGGAAACAAAATTGTGCTTTTATACAAAAATCATAACCAACAAAAAAAGGGTGGGCCTCATGGACTCTTGCCAATATGAAGGAAATGAATTTATCAGGTAAGTTCTTACATAAATTATGTTTTCTTTCATGTAATTGGCAAGAGTCCATGAGCTAGTGACGTATGGGATAGAAATACCCAAGATGTGGAAGTCCACAAAAGGGGTCACTAGAAAGCGAGGGGATAAAATAAAAACAGCTATTTCTGCTGAAAAAAAATAAAAAAAATAAAGTCTTTCTCATAATTTTCACATACATTTCAAGAAAAATACTTAAATCATAAGCAGAAGAATCAAACTGAGACAGCTGCCTGAAGAACTTTTCTATCAAAGAAGCAAACTACAGAAGAAGCATATACATCAAAATGGTAAAATGTATGCAAAGAAGACCAAGTTGCTGCTTTGCAAATCTGATCAACTGAAGCTTCATTCTTAAAAGCCCAAGAAGTGGCAACTGATCTAGTAGAATGAGCTGTAATTCTCTGAGGCGGAGACTGACCCGCCTCCAAATAAGCCTTGTGAATCAAAAGCTTTAACCAAGATGCCAAAGAAATGTCAGAGGCTTTCTGACCTTTCCTACGACCAGAAAAAACAACAAATAGACCAGTGGAGGCTTCTCTATAGGAGCACTTGAGCACGTGAACCCCTGACCCCTGATGCCCCCTGACCCCTGATGAAAAAAAAAAAAAAAAGAGTGAGAAATAAAAAAAAACTAATTACATTTGTAAACCTTTTTTGATGATTAAATAAAAAAATCCTCCAGGCTCCACTGCAGTTTTGACTAAAAACATTAAAATTGCCTTATTTAGGCTGAAAGTGGAATGGGCTTTTGCCCATTACTTCTATCTATCGCACATGATGTGCAGTGCGATAGATAAAAGTATAGGCAAAAGCACTATCCACTTTCAGCCTGCATTGCCTTCAGCGCCACCTACAGGCCAGCCCATAGCTTTCCTAACCGCACAGCTCTTAGTGTGCGAGAGCCAGCTGTCACGTGACACTCGCACACTAAGAGCTGTGTGTGTGGGAGGAGAAGCATCGTGGGCTTCAATCAGTTGAAGAGCCCGGCCCAACACCACTGCAGGCAGCACTAACGAAGGATGTTTTTTAATTATTAATTTACATAATTTATTTATTTTTGGCTGAAATTTTTCAGGTGGGGGGAGGGGGCAGGTGCGCACGCTCAAGCAACTCTCCAGGAAGTTCCGGGACCAGGAGTCTCAATAGTGGCTATCTGACACCCGCAAATTGCCGGAATAGGGGAAGCAACATGTCACCCACAACAATACTATCACATAGCCCTGCTTTCTACCCATGTTTAGCGGTAGCCCTCCTCCTCTGGGAGTAGCCATAAGGAAGGGGGAGCGAGTGGGGCAGTGAGGACACACACACAGGCCAGGGAGGTAATGGAAGGGGGAGAGGACAGTCTGAACTACCCCAGAAGAGCAGTACTAGACAGAGGCGGAAGGCAACAGTAAGTTACACAGTATGTCTACCAGATTTTTTTGTTTTTTTTCTTGCCCCGGCCCTTCACCTTTTCTACCCTGTTAATGTTATTCATTGCACACACGCATAAGTTAAGAGATGTAACAGTGATGTTTGCCCCCAATACAAGCCCCTTGCTGTGCCCACTCTAGCTCGTGTGCTCCCTTATGCACCCCTCTGCTCGCAGCTGGTCTAACACAGCCGGTGCCTGGTGACTGATTGACTGCACGGTTTAAGAATAATAATGTTGATGCACCCAGATTTAGCATTGAGTTATATTTTCTTTGCTCGTAGGTGTACTGATCACTCACGAGTCACTACTAGAGTAGGTAATTTGTGCTCACTGAGGTTTGCCCTCAGGATTTGTTTGTTTTTACTGGCAGGGATAACTATGCAGAGCTCTTCCGCATGCCAGACTATTATTAATCCCTTTCATGTAGTGCTCTCTATTAACCCCTTCAGTACCAATAACACAAGGCAAAGCATGCAGCTGTTACAGTATAAGGGAAACATGCTAAAGATAATATGCAGTATATTGGGTAACTATATATATATATATACAGTATATATATATATATATATATATATATATATATATATATATATATATATATATATATATGTGTGTGTGTGTGAAATACTTTAGAAAACTACATTTGACTAAAAAGTTGTATATACAACCAATATGATAATATACTAAAAAAATAAAACGCCAATTGTCTTGATAAAGCCTACACTGAGGTGAAACGCGTAGACGTTTATTCAAGGAGCAAAAAGAAGATTATCCATTATTACAATTATCCTTGCTGGCAGTCTAAGTCAGCTATTTCCAATACTCTGCGCAGAGTGTATCACGGATAATTTGGACCGCAAGAGCTTGGAGTGGATTGTTATTGGTGCAAGCGGAGAGGATACCGGTTAACCCCCAAAGCAAATCAGATGCCTGAAGAGACCAAAGCGGTGGTGATCTACATTAACGAGAACCACTACGTCACCATACCAACAAGGTCAGAGGTGAGAGCGAATGCTGACAGGTCCATGATAGACCGCAGAGACGCAACACGACCAACGCTGTAATCCAAACAGCTAGGGGACCGGTAAAGTATACCCACTTGTCACATCAATCCCACATTGAAGTAATACTGAACTTGTATTGTAAAAGTGTGTCTGATTGCTTCTAAATGCCGAACGGCTCCTGAATGTATATGACAAACAAGGTTTAACCCGCTATTGATCGAATGAATCCAACCTTTGGCACCCAAACAGACTGTTTGATTATCTCAGAAGTCCTTTTTTCACAGAAAAAGGATATTGTGGCTTGAAAAGGATATTGTTGTTGCTTTATTATTGTTATGGGACTTTGTTGCTGAAATATCTTATACAAACCTATTAATTGTAACAATTTATTGAACTCTAGAGTGAAAGGTAAATTGCAACATTCTCTGATATTATCCAGATTTATATCACTAAAGGGTGTTTAAACAGAAGTTGCAACCCATGACATTCGGACAGAGTTGGATTTACTAGTATTATACCTAAAGGTGGTCTAATCAAAAAGCTGAAGTGGTAATAGTGCAATAATAGAGGCTGAGGAGACGTCCTCCCCTCTCTATGATTTTTTATTGACTTTTAACATTTGCGAATTTTAGTTTATTTTAAGCACATGCATTTTTAGATAATTTGTCTGCCTTCATTTATGTAATAATAAAAATTTTTTTATATTTATCATATCAGATCTATAGCATTATATTAGTTCACTTTTAACATAAATTTTTAACTTGGTTGTTCCACATCCCTAGCTATCCTATATTTCAATATAGGCTAAGCGCTGTTTATCTTCTTTTCGGTATATCAGCCATAGCCTTCTGTATCGCATCAGCAATATAATTTTTCATATCAACAGGGATATCATGTACTTTAGATGTTGAAGTAACAACAGATACTGTACTAGCACTAATAGAAACATTTTCTGCATGCAAAAGCTTATCATGACAACTGTTACATACTACAGCTGGAGATATAATCTCCACTAGTTTACAACAGATACACTTAGCTTTGGTAGAACTGTGTTCAGGCAGCATAGTTCCTACAGCAGCTTCTGAGACAGGATAAGATTGAGACATCTTGTAAAATGTAAAAGAAAAAATAACATTTAAACAAAAATATCTTATTTCCACATATTGCAGTTTCAGGAATAGGAAAAAATGCAAATGCTAAAATGACAAAAAAGCAAATAGCATAGCCCTCTGATCATAAAGAAGGCAAGGAGCATATAGGAAGTGGGGTAAAATAAAACTAATTTTTTTTTGGCTCCAAGTATGACGCACAACGCAAAAGGAAGTTGATTTTTTTTTTTGCGCCAACAAACATCCGGAAATGACACAACTCGTGTCATAACAAACACAATTTCGTGCCAAACAACCCAGCGTCAACAAAGGCACAGGAAATTACGAACTTTCGTCATTACAGACGCACATTTGTGCCAAAAAATCTCGCACCAAGAATGACGCAATAAATAACAGCATTTTGCACCCTCGCAAGCCTATTTTGCCAGCAAGTTTTCAAAGAAAAAACAAGTCAAATTGGAAAAAAGACTATACCCTAGGTAAGACAAACTTCCTAAAACATGATTCACATAACGAAACTGCGAGATTGCAAAGGGAAATACATATAGACCTGACTCATGGCAAATATAAGTAAAATACATATATTTAAAACTTTATATTAATACATAAAGTGCCAAAGCATAGCTGAGAGTGTCTTAAATAATGATACATACTTACCAAAAGACACTCATCTACATATTGCAGATAGCCAAACCAGTACTGAAAAAGTATCAGCAGAGGTAATGGTATATAAGAGTATATTGTCGATCTGAAAAGGGAGGTAGGAGATGAATTCCTACGACCGATAACAGAGAACCTTTGAAAAGATTTCCAGTGAAGAAAACCATAAAATCAATAGGCGATACTCTCTTCACATCCATCTGACAAACACTGTACTCTGAGAGGAATTGGGCTTCAGAATACTTAGAAGTGCTTATCATAGAAGAAATCATAAAAATCAAGCACAAACTTACTTCACCACCTCCATAGGAGGCAATGTTTGTAAAACTGAATTGTGGGTGTGGTGAGGGCTGTATTTATAGGCATTTTGAGGTTTGGGAAACTTTGCTCCTCCTGGTAGGATTGTATATCCCATACATCACTAGCTCATGGACTCTTGCCAATTACATGAAAGAAACTCCTTTTAGCTGTTGGCTGCATCTGTAGCTTATGGCTCCATTTTACTGACTTAAAACGAGCCCTATGGTTGTATTATACCTTTTTACACATTCTAAAAAATGATTTTTTTTTAACACACCCTGTATAACACTAGGGGGAGCTAAAGATTAAAAAATGAACATGAAGAGTTGTAACATAAAAGATTTCTGAATAACATTTCAGGGTTTTTTGTTGTTTTTTTTATAAAAGATAACACTGAGTCTAGAGAGAATTGATTTGTGTAACTTTTATGACCCTATAATAACATCAGGACTATTTAATCAAACGCTGTGGGAAATAAAAAAGATACATGCCAGGGGCAGATGGGTAATTAAGCAACAATAAAATGATACTGATACAGAACCTTGGACTATACCTTGGATGTGAGTTACACGATGCGGATGGGGGCTGTGCCTTGAAAAGAAGGAATGCTGGCTGAGATTACCGAAGCGAGACGTGTTTTTGGTAAGGGGTCTCAAAGCCTCGGCGCTGAAACGCAGAGGGGTATTCTGGGCTAAATGTTCTAGTTTCCCAGCTAGGGATGGGACATTTATATGCTCCATCTGCTGTTTTGGTGATGTATGATTAACTCTGCAACGAAAGGAAATGTGTTACATGTGATGCTAGGCAAACATAATCCTCTTCCCCACAATACTAACCAGTAAAGTATAATCACGTATATTTACTGCGTCAAAACATACGAAGCTGTACTACCCTTACCGTGAATTGGTAGCGACACAAATTTGAATTCACATGTATTATTAAAAATGTTGGTGACATTATCATTGATAGCTTTGACTGTGCACAGAGCATATGTACATATTCATTGTGCATCTGCATTTAAACACCGTCCCTGATCAGAGAGTATATATTGTGTCTGAGTACCGCAGTGTTTGAAAGACTCTTAAAGTTGTATGTGTTATCTGAACCATGAAAGG
The DNA here is from genome assembly GCF_027579735.1 of Bombina bombina. Classification (NCBI taxonomy): domain Eukaryota; kingdom Metazoa; phylum Chordata; class Amphibia; order Anura; family Bombinatoridae; genus Bombina; species Bombina bombina. Next base: position 34,224,682 of record NC_069507.1, on the reverse strand, counting down.
ACTGACCTCTGGTTAATTTTTTGAGCGCTAATAGCTGGTTATTTATCGCGAATTTGCCCATTTACGGGCATGCAATAAATTAGGCTCCACTTGTAATCTAGGCCCTAAATAAATGATAGAGAGAATAATGGCTTTAAAGCAAGAAATAGCCTTAGAATAATATGCACATGTAGATTTTTTTAAATGTATTTTAGTTATTTAAATATTGATAAAATAATGCTTAGACCAATTAGAGACAGTTATAAATGGGTCAATAGAGTGTGCAGCCAAAGTGTGGAATTTTCAGATGTAAGTTACAGAAAAAAGGGGTAAAATAAATAAAGTAATAATGTGTATTAAAAGTTTTTTACTCCATATTTTTAAAAATTTATAGCACAATCTCAAAGTGTCCATGTCCCTTTATAGAAATGCTTGCTGACATGCTGTACATTCCATACAAATTAGAGAATGTCAGTACATATACTTATGAGTACTTACTGTGCCTCACGTAGAGCAGGCAGAGACTCGGTTTTCTCAGTGGCCATTGTTTTTCTAAAACAGAAAAGGCAGCCATATTTTTAAAGTGACATTAAACTTAAAATGTAAATTGCCATAAATGCTTAGTGTTTCACTTTTGTTTTTGTCCATATTTTCCTCTACTTTGCATTGGAAGAGAGAGGGTTTTTTCCCACCACCACCCCTAGAAAGACTAGAGTGCATCTTTCAGGATCCATAATCCTGAGTCTTAAACATTCTACACAGTGACTACTTAATAAGTACCCTAGCTCATTTAAATTCTAAAAAAAATTTCCAGTATACTTTAGCTAACTACCAGCTAGATTACGAGTTTTGCGGTAAGAGCGGTGCGGTACTAACTTGCAAGTTATTTTCACCGCTCACTTACCTACAGCGCTGGTATTACAGGTTTTCATAAACCCGGCGTTATCAGGCAAGATGTGAGCGTAGAGCAAAATTGAGCTCCATACCGTACTCCAATACCAGCGCTGCTTAAGGCAGTGGTGAGCTGGTTTTACGTGCTTGTGCATGATTTCCCCATAGATATCAATAGGGAGAGCCGGCTGAAAAAAAGCCTAACACCTGCAAAAAAGCAGCGTAAAGCTCTGTAACACAGCCCCATTGATTCCTATGGGGAAACAAAATTTATGTTTACACCTAACACCCTAACATGAACCCCGAGTCTAAACACCCCTAATCTTACATTTATTAACCCCTAATCTGCCGCCCCCAACATCGCCGACACCTACATTATACTTATTAACCTCTAATCTGCCGCTCCAGACATCGCCACCACTATAATAAACATATTAACCCCTAAACCACTGCACTCACGCATCGCAAACACTAGTTAAATATTATTAACCCCTAATCTGCCGCCCCTAACCTCACCGCCACCTACCTACATTTATAAACCCCTAAACCTTAGCCTAACCCTAACACCCCCTAACTTAAATATAATTAAAAGAAATCTAAATAAAAATTACTATCATTACCTAAATAATTCCTATTTAAAACTAAATATTTACCTATAAAATAAACCCTAAGATAGCAACAATATAACTAGTAGTTACATTGTATCTAGCTTAGGGTTTATTTTTATTTTACAGGCAAGTTTGTATTTATTTTAACTTGGTAGAATAGTTACTAAATAGTTATTAACTATTTAATAACTTGCTAGTTAAAATAAATACAAATTTACCTGTAAAATAAAACCTAACCTGTCTTACAGCTAACCTACAATTAAATAAATTACCTAAATTAAATACAATTACCTAAATTACAAAAAAAAAACACTAAATTACACAAAATAAAAAAAGAAATTATCAGATATTTAAACTAATTACACCTAATCTAATAGCCCTATCAAAATAAAAAAAGCCCTGCCAAAAAAAAAAAAAACCCTAGCCTAAACTAAACTACCAATAGCCCTTAAAAGGGCTTTTTGCGGGGCATTGCCTCAAAGAAATCAGCTCTTTTACCTGTAAAAAAAATACAAATAACCCCCCAACAGTAAAACCCACCACCCACACAACCAACCCCCCAAATAAAATCCTAACTAAAAAAAACTAAACTCCCCATTGCCCTGAAAAGGGCATTTGGATGGGCATTGCCCTTAAAAGTGCATTTAGCTCTTTTTCAATTGACCAAACTCTAATCTAAAACTAAAACCCACCCAATAAACCCTTAAAAAATCTAACACTAACCCCCGAAGATCCACTTACAGTTTTGAAAACCAGACATCCATCCTCAACGAAGCTGGGAGAAGTCCTCAGCGAAGCGGCAAAAAGTCCTCAACGAAGCCGGGAGAAGTCTTCATCCAAGCCGGCAGAAGTGGTCCTCCAGACGGACAGAAGTCTTCATCCAGACGGCATCTTCTATCTTCATCCATCCGGCACGGAGTGGGTCCATCTTCAAGACATCCGGCGCGGAGCATCCTCTTCAATCGAAGTCTTCTTCCCGAATGAAGGTTCCTTAAAGTGACATCATCCAAGATGGCGTCCCTTGAATTCCGATTGGCTGATAGAATTCTATCAGCCAATCAGAATTCAAGGGACTCCATCTTGGATGACGTCATTTAAAGGAACCTTCATTCGGGAAGAAGACGTCGTACGAAGAGGATGCTCCACGCCGGATGTCTTGAAGATGGACCCGCTCCACGCCAGATGGATGAAGACTTCTGCCGGCTTGGATGAAGACTTCTCCTGGCTTCATTGAGGACTTCTTGCCGCTTCGCTGAGGACTTCTCCCGGCTTCATTGAGGATGGATGTCCGGTCTTCAAAACTGTAAGTGGATCTTCGGGGGTTAGTGTTAGGTTTTTTTAAGGGTTTATTGGGTAGGTTTTAGTTTTAGATTAGGGTTTGGGCAATTGAAGAAGAGCTAAATGCACTTTTAAGGGCAATGCCCATCTAAATGCTCTTTTCAGGGCAATAGGGAGCTTAGGTTTTTTAGTTAGGATTTTATTTGGGGGGTTGGTTGTGTGGGTGGTGGGTTTTACTGTAGGGGGGGTTGTTTGTATTTTTTTTTACAGGTAAAATAGCTGATTTATTTGGGGCAATGCCCCGCAAAAGGCCCTTTTAAGGGCTATTGGTAGTCTAGTTTAGGCTAGGGGTTTTTTTTATTTTGTGGGGGCCTTTTTTTATTTTGATAGGGCTATTAGATTCGGTGTAATTAGTTTAAATATCTGATCATTTCTTTTTTTATTTTGTGTAATTTAGTGCTTGTTTTTTTTCTAATTTAGGTAATTGTATTTAATTGTAGTATAAGGTTAGGTGTTAGTGTAAGACAGGTTAGGTTTTATTTTCCCAGTAAATTTGTATTTATTTTGACTAGGTAGATTGTAAATAATTAATAACTATTTAATAACTATTCTACCTTGTTAAAATAAATGCAAACTTTCCTGTAAAATAAAAATAAACCCTAAGCTAGATACAATGTAACTATTAGTTATTTTGTAGCTAGTTTAGGGTTTATTTTACAGGTAAGTATTTAATTTTAAATAGGAATAATTTAGGTAATGATAGGAATTTTTATTTCGATTTCTTTTAATTATATTTAAGTTAGGGGGTGTTAGGGTTAGACTTTAGGGGTTAATAACTTTAGTATAGTGGCAGTGACGTTGGGTGCGGCAGATTAGGGGTTAATAACTGTAATGTAGGTTGCAGTGATGTTAAGGACAGCAGATTAAGGGTTAATAATATTTAACCAGTGTTTGCGAGGCGGGAGTGCGGCGGTTTAGGGGTTAATATGTTTATTATAGTGGCGGCGATGTCGGGAGTGGCAGATTAGGGGTTAATAATTTTATTTTAGGTAGTTTATGGGTGTTAGTGCACTTTTTAACACTTTAGTTATGAGTTTTATGCTACGGCTTTGTAGCGTAAAACTCATAACTAGTGACTTTAGATTGCGAATCTTACGAATCTTGCGGGATAGGCTGTACCGCTCACTTTTTGGCCTCCCAGAAAAAGCTTGTAATATCGGCACTATGGAAGTCCCATTGAAAAAAGACTTTACGCAAATTGCGTAAGTTAATTTGCGTTAAGGCCAAAAAAGTGTGCGGTACAGCTGTACCTACAAGACTCGTAATAGCAGCGGTAGTGAAAAAGCAGCGTTATAACCCATAATGCTGCTTTTTTACTCATAACGCAAAACTCGTAATCTAGCCGTACATTAGCAAAAATACTTCTAGTAAAAGTTATTGCTGGTTTTCAGTAGCATATACACATATGCTCTGAGTGCCCCATGCACCATGCCTCAAACACCACAGCTTCTCACAGAGTCAGTGGTGGCTTTTTGTGACACAGATCAAGAGGTAGATTTATCAAGCAGCGGATGCTGCAACCTACTCCCGAAGTTTCAGGTCCATCTGAAACTTAAGTTAAGAAGCCGCGGTCGTAAGACCGCTGCTCCTTAACTCATCCGCCATCGCTGAGGTCGCGGACAGCAATCATCCCGATCAGATACGGTTGCGATGATTGTCACCCCCTGCTAGCGACCAATTGGCCGCGAATGTGCAAGGGGCGGCATTGCACAAGCATTTCACCATAAATGCTTGTGCAATGATAAATGCAGACAGCATATGCTGTCGGCATTTATCAATGTTGGGAGGACATGATCCACTACAGCGAGTCATGTCCGCTCGCCATTTGATAAATCTACCCCTAAGTCTTCACTTAAACAATACTCGCCACTTACAGCTCTAAACAGACGTACAGTATTTGTATCCTGAGGCGCTAGTCTCATGTAGCATATGTGCGTATGTCACTGAAACAGTAATATGTTTTACTAGAATCATTTTTGCTAATGTAAGTATATTGCTAAAATGTCCCTATTTAAAAATGAAAAGCATCCAAACACATTTAATTTGTTTTTTTTATCCCTTTAAATTTTCTTAGCACAACTACTACAGATCAATAACCTGCTGCAGTGTTATCGGCAATGTAAGTGTTGTGGTCTCTTGCTGAGGTGTCACAGTGTCATTTACTGTAAATCATTAGTGACAAACGATGCTAGGAGCCTTTAGCTTGTTTATAAACAGAGAGTGACACACAAATGCATTACTTATCTACCATCCCATTGTCTATTGTGTGTGATTCTCTCGTGCCAAGGGTAAGGGCAACCCAGCAACATCCCCTGCATTGTTCTGAAGTGTATAATTATAGGTGTGCACATGTTTTATTTCAGAGAGACTACAAAAGTATTCTTCAACATTATACAAATTTTCTAAAACAGTTATTTGATTCTCAGAATTATAAAGAAAATTGAGGTTGCTGAATTGACTTCATAGCCTTTCTAGGGAGTCTGTGAAAAGTAACATTTTTATACATTCTGTTCCATTTAACGTTCCACCCCATTTAAAAATCCTACAATAACTCATTTACCACAAGCATTTGTGTCACAGTAGTACCCCTTGTCCCTCGCATGGGGACAGCTAGACAGCGATACCGCACTCCATCACAACTCAATTTTCCTGCAGCTTTGTGGAATTTTTAATTCCACATTTTTGACGTCTTGGGGGGAAAAAAACAGTTTTGCTAATTTTAAGTGCTTTTCCTACCTGTTTACATAGTTTTTTTATTGTAATGTTTTTGAGCAAGCTTAGTCTGTGCCAATAAACACCATTTTTTTTTGTTTAAAAGGGGTTACACTCATTAAATGTCACCTCTAAATCAGAGACCCACTACTAGGAGCTAGCTGTATACATTGGGTGAGTCAATGACAAGAGGAAATGTGTGTAGCTACCAATCAGCAGCCAGCTCCCAGTAGTGCATGGCTACTCCTGAGCATATTTAGGTATGCTTTTCAATAAAGGATACCAATAGAACAAAGTACATTTACTAATAGATGTACATGGAAAAGTTTCTTAAAATATTATGCTTTCAGTTTAATTTTTATTTTCTTGCCTCAAAGGGACATTGAACACCAAATGTACCTCATAAGCATAGTACTGAGGTTATTCCCAGCCTCCCTCATGGGTGCCGCCATATTGAAATCCATTCTTCCTTACATTCCAGTACCGACCTGTTTGCACATGTGCAGTAACGTGCAATGTAGCTAGGTTTCCTAATGACGGCACCAATGATTAGAGGGAGGTGTATGAGATCTATTTAGTGTTCAATGTCCCTTTAAGAAGCAAAAATAGTAAAGTTATAACTTATTGTTTGCATTACAGTTGTCATTCACCAGGGATAGTGTCCCTTTAAAGTACTTATTTGTATTAAACCTATGACAATAGCATGACTACTGCAGAGGAATTAGAAGTATAAGGTAATATGACTATATAAATATGATGGCGGTGGTATGATCATGCTGATAAAAATAATTGTCATTGTTTTTTATTGATTTTTTTCTGACAACTTTTTTTGTATTAACAGACCAGTAAATAAAGTAGATTTGCATAAACAACAAATGCATGATGACAAAACAATGCAATAGCACTTAGTCTGAGCTTCAAATCCGTTGTAGATTTTTTCTAACAAATTACAAAGTTATCTATGTCCATTCCTCCTGTATCATGTGACAGCCATCAGCCAATCACAAATGCATATATACGTATATTCTGTGAATTCTTGCACATGCTCAGTAGGAACTGGTGACTCAAAAAGTGTAAATATAAAATGATTGTGCACTTTTTTTAATGGAAGCAAATTGGAAAGTTGTTTTAAATTTGTGCTCTATCTGAATCATGAACGTTTAATTTTGACTTGAGAGTTCCTTTAATCTTTCTTTGTCTCTGATGCAATTATAAAGATTGTAAAATGTATTTGTATTGTTAACATTGTTTAAACCTTATCAACAAATGAAAAGAGATTAAAAAAATAAATAAAATAATAAAAAAATTAAATATATATTATATACATTTTTTTTAAAAAAATCTGTTTTTATTTGTTGATAAGGTTACATTTTTACTTGTATATAAAACAATAAGAAAAATAATTCATAGACAAAATTAATGTTCCACGATTCTAGCCATGGAATTACTTCCAGCAGCAAATAACACAGCACAGTCTCTAATGAAGTACTTCTTAGCATATGAAGCATGTTATTTGTATATATCAATGAATGTGTGTTACATTGTATAATGTGCAGTGCACTAGAGGAGATGTACGGATGTGTATATACTTAGTATATGTTATGTTATTTGTATATATCAATGAATGTGTGTTACATTGTATAATGTGCAGTGCACTAGAGGAGATGTGTGTGTATATACTTAGTATATGTTATTTGTATATATCAATGAATGTGTGTTACATTGTATAATGTGCAGTGCACTAGAGGAGATGTGTGTATATACTTAGTATATGTTATTTGTATATATCAATGAATGTGTGTTACATTGTATAATGTGCAGTGCACTAGAGGAGATGTACGGATGTGTATATACTTAGTATATGTTATGTGTATATATCAGTGAATGTGTGTTACATTGTATAATGTGCTGTACACTAGAGGAGATGTACGGATGTGTATATACTTAGTATATGTTATGTTATGTGTATATATCAGTGAATGTGTGTTACATTGTATAATGTGCAGTGCACTAGAGGAGATGTACGGATGTGTATATACTTAGTATATGTTATGTGTATATATCAGTGAATGTGTGTTACATTGTATAATGTGCAGTGCACTAGAGGAGATGTACGGATGTGTATATACTTAGTATATGTTATGTTATGTGTATATATCAGTGAATGTGTGTTACATTGTATAATGTGCAGTGCACTACAGGAGATGTACGGATGTGTATATACTTAGTATATGTTATGTTATGTGTATATATCAGTAAATGTGTGTTACATTGTATAATGTGCAGTGCACTAGAGGAGATGTGTGTATATACTTAGTATATGTTATTTGTATATATCAATGAATGTGTGTTACATTGTATAATGTGCAGTGCACTAGAGGAGATGTATGGATGTGTATATACTTAGTATATGTTATGTGTATATATCAGTGAATGTGTGTTACATTGTATAATGTGCAGTGCACTAGAGATGTACGGATGTGTATATACTTAGTATATATTATGTTATGTGTATATAACAGTGAATGTGTGTTACATTGTATAATGTGCAGTGCACTAGAGGAGATGTGTGTATATACTTAGTATATGTTATTTGTATATATCAATGAATGTGTGTTACATTGTATAATGTGCAGTGCACTAGAGGAGATGTATGGATGTGTATATACTTAGTATATGTTATGTGTATATATCAGTGAATGTGTGTTACATTGTATAATGTGCAGTGCACTAGAGATGTACGGATGTGTATATACTTAGTATATGTTATGTTATGTGTATATATCAGTGAATGTGTGTTACATTGTATAATGTGCAGTGCACTAGAAGAGATGTGTGTATATACTTCGTATATGTTATGTGTATATATCAGTGAATGTGTGTTACATTGTATAATGTGCAGTGCACTAGAGATGTACAGATGTGTATATACTTAGTATATGTTATGTTATGTGTATATATCAGTGAATGTGTGTTACATTGTATAATGTGCAGTGCACTAGAGATGTACGGATGTGTATATACTTAGTATATGTTATGTTATGTGTATATATCAGTGAATGTGTGTTACATTGTATAATGTGCAGTGCACTAGAGATGTACGGATGTGTATTTACTTAGTGTATATTATGTTATGTGTATATATCAGTGAATGTGTGTTACATTGTATAATGTGCAGTGCACTAGAGGAGATGTGTGTATATACTTAGTATATGTTATGTTATTTGTATATATCAGTGAATGTGTGTTACATTGTATAATGTGCAGTGCACTAGATGAGATGTGTGTATATACTTAGTATATATTATGTGTATATATCAGTGAATGTGTGTTACATTGTATAATGTGCAGTGCACTAGAGATGTACGGATGTGTATATACTTAGTATATGTTATGTGTATATATCAGTGAATGTGTGTTACATTGTATAATGTGCTGTACACTAGATGAGATGTACGAATGTGTATATACTTAGTATATGTTATTTTATGTTTATATATCAGTGAATGTGTGTTACATTGTATAATGTGCAGTGCACTAGAGGAGATGTGTGTATATACTTAGTATATGTTATGTGTATATATCAGTGAATGTGTGTTACATTGTATAATGTGCAGTGCACTAGAGGAGATGTGTGTATATTCTTAGTATATGTTATGTGTATATATCAGTAAATGTGTGTTACATTGTATAATGTGCAGTGCACTAGAGGAGATGTACGGATGTGTATATACTTAGTATATGTTATGTTATGTGTATATATCAGTGAATGTGTGTTACATTGTATAATGTGCAGTGCACTAGAGATGTATGGATGTGTATATACTTAGTATATGTTATGTTATGTGTATATATCAGTGAATGTGTGTTACATTGTATAATGTGCAGTGCACTAGAGGAGATGTGTGTATATACTTAGTATATGTTATGTGTATATATCAGTGAATGTGTGTTACATTGTATAATGTGCAGTGCACTAGAGGAGATGTACGGATGTGTATATTCTTAGTATATGTTATGTGTATATATCAGTGAATGTGTGTTACATTGTATAATGTGCAGTGCACTAGAGGAGATGTGTGTATATTCTTAGTATATGTTATGTTATTTGTATATATCAGTGAATGTGTGTTACATTGTATAATGTGCAGTGCACTAGAGATGTACGGATGTGTATATACTTAGTATATGTTATGTTATGTGTATATATCAGTGAATGTGTGTTACATTGTATAATATGCAGTGCACTAGAGGAGATGTACGGATGTGTATATACTTAGTATATGTTATGTGTATATATCAGTGAATGTGTGTTAAATTGTATAATATGCAGTGCACTAGAGGAGATGTACGGATGTGTATATTCTTAGTATATGTTATGTGTATATATCAGTGAATGTGTGTTACATTGTATAATGGGCAGTGCACTAGAGGAGATGTGTGTATATATTTAGTATATGTTATGTTATGTGTATATATCAGTGAATGTGTGTTACATTGTATAATGTGCAGTGCACTAGAGATGTACGGATGTGTATATACTTAGTATATGTTACGTTATGTGTATATATCAGTGAATGTGTGTTACATTGTATAATGTGCAGTGCACTAGAGGAGATGTGTGTATATTCTTAGTATATGTTATGTTATTTGTCTATATCAGTGAATGTGTGTTACATTGTATAATGTGCAGTGCACTAGAGATGTACGGATGTGTATATACTTAGTATATGTTATGTTATGTGTATATATCAGTGAATGTGTGTTACATTGTATAATATGCAGTGCACTAGAGGAGATGTACGGATGTGTATATACTTAGTATATGTTATGTGTATATATCAGTGAATGTGTGTTACATTGTATAATATGCAGTGCACTAGAGGAGATGTACGGATGTGTATATACTTAGTTTATGTTATGTTATGTGTATATATCAGTGAATGTGTGTTAAATTGTATAATGTGCAGTGCACTAGAAGAGATGTGTGTATATACTTACAGGCCCATTTATCAAGCTCCGTACGGAGCTTGAAGGGCCGTGTTTCTGGCGAGTCTTCAGACTCGCCAGAAACACAACTTATGAAGCAGCGGTCTAAAGACCGCTGCTCCATAACCCTGTCCGCCTGCTCTGTGCAGGCGGACAGAAATCGCCGGAAATCAACCCGATCGAATACGATCGGGTTGATTGACACCTCCCTGCTGGCGGCCGATTGGCCGCGAGTCAGCAGGGGGCGGCGTTGCACCAGCAGCTCTTGTGAGCTGCTGGTGCAATGTTAAATGCGGAGAGCGTATTGCTCTCCGCATTTAGCGAGGTCTTGCGGACCTGATCCGCAGTGTCAGATCAGGTCCGCAAGCCCTTTGATAAATGGGCCCCTAAGTATATGTTATGTTATGTGTATATATCAATGAATGTGTGTTACATTGTATAATGTGCAGTGCACTAGAGGAGATGTACGGATGTGTATATTCTTAGTATATGTTATGTGTAGGGTTGCACCGATACCGATACTAGTATCGGTACCGATACCAAGTATTTGCATGAGTACTTGTACTCGTGCAAATGCACCGATACTTAAACCGATACCTCCACTTCCTACCCATATGCTATCTTTCATTTTAAACTGGAGTGGAGACTAAACTAAAAATTGTTTACTACTGTTCTGCCAATAAAAATTGCTGTTATTTGTATTATTGTAGGAGCGATCACTGTGCCACGTTCAGACAAACCCCTGAAGTACTGGGCAGTTAATAAACAGATTTCCATCTCTGGCTAAAATGGCCCAAATTATCTTTCTGCCCGATGCAGTAGTGTGGAAAGTGAAAGACTGTTCAACTTAGAGTCGAACCTCCTTACTGATAGCAAAAACAGCTGAACATGCAGAGATGCTTCTAACTTGCCACTAACTTTTGAAAAATTATTCTAATTGCTAGATTGCCTTTTTTACTGCTAGTTCTCATCTTGCACAATGATGTTCAAAACATACTGTACTCTGAGGAACATCTATAGCCAGGGCTGGACTGGGAATAAAAAGCAGCCCTGGAAAAATATGAAGACCAGCCCTTGAGTCGGTAGAATGCACGTCGCATTTTTCTCATAGGGGTTTACTGGGACACTCCTTCCCCAATATTTTTTCAGAATTAAATTATATTACTTTGTATTAAATACAAATGTCAGATTGATGTTATATAACAGCCCTACAACCCAATGGCATCACCCCTTTAAATTTAAGATTTTTTTGTAATATTTTTTATTTATAAACATGTTCTGTGAACTTTGTGACAAATAAAACTGTTTTATTATTTCATAATGTCTTTTGAGTTACAGTCCTTTATAATTATAAAGAAGGAATCTTAAATAATTAGTCTTTATTGTGCTTGGTAAACTGTCACATGACATAAAAAAAAAAAAGTATCGGTAATTGGTATCGACGAGTATTTGAAAACAAGTATCGGTACTTGTACTCAGTTATAAAAAATGGTATCGGTGCAACCCTAGTTATGTGTATATATCAGTGAATGTGTGTTACATTGTATAATATTCAGTGCACTAGAGGAGATGTACGGATGTGTATATACTTAGTATATGTTATGTGTATATATCAGTGAATGTGTGTTACATTGTATAATGTGCAGTCCACTAGAGGAGTTGTATGGATGTGCAGAGGGCACACTGACTATGCATAAAATTAATACTTCTGAATGCATGTGACGGACAATTAGGGCCTAGAGAACTGATGTCCAAAGAGCCATTTAATACTTTCTTTTTCATGGCAGGTTCCATGGTAACGTGTTTAGTTTACAAATGCTAATTTGAGGGGTATTGTTCTGCACATCGGGGTAACTAAATGTATCCACACATAGCAACACATAACAAAAGATGTTTCAGCCATTGTGTTTTGTTTCTTTAAAGCAATGTGATCTTAAAGGGACATAATAATGCAAAAATTCATGTCATTTTTGCACTACTAGTCCTAGATAATTATGGGGTTAATCTCTGCAAAGAGGTAATTTTGCAGCTTCCCAGCAGAAGACAACAGGTCAGCCAAACAGGAATGGCAGCCACACGACTGTCAAATCATTTTACTTTGTTAGTTTGGTATCCTTTGTTGAAAAGCATACTTAAGTATGCTCAGAAACAGCAATGCACAACTAGGAGCTAGATTATTACTGATGGCTACATAATATGCCTCTTGTCACTGGCTCACCAGATGTGTTTAGCTAGCTTTCAGTAATGCAGTGTTGCTGTGGAACTGGATTTACCTATGTGTTTTACCCATTTGCACAGAGCTAAACACAGTTAGTTAGGATCAATAATGCAAAAATACCACGTTCTAATGAATTTGTGCATGCCATGCTAACTTTAGAATAGAACAGTGTACACTAGCGGTGGATTACACTGAGGTGCCATGATAGATTGCATTTCACTTGCAGGTCCAACAACACGTTAGAATTTCGAAATTCTTTTAAACCCTTTTGCTGCTAAGCCATTTCCCTCCTGTGTGCTAAGCTGGTTTTGAGCTTTATGTTGCAGTTCACATTTAAACACTTTTAGAAATAAAGTTTGTGCGAATAAACTATATATTATTTATTATTTTTTTCAGCAGACTCAGCAGATTCAAAATATATTCCATTATTATATGTGTATGTATCATTGGGTTTAAAAAATAGCACATATTTTTTTACTCCTGACTCAATAAATAATAGTATGTAATTTTATTCATCAAAATCTGTGTGGATAAATATTTGTAGTAGGTAACCTGTCTGAAATAAGCAGAAATTAAGAACATTTCACTGTTTTTTTCACTGTTTTATTGCAGGCATGTCAATTTAATAAATTATCAAAAACAGCATCTTATTTACTGTACTGTTTTCAGCAATTAAACAGTTCTAGCCACCTGATAAATTAAAATGGGGTACATAAAGCACACATTTGCAAATGAGAGGCTACAAGTATTTTAGCATGAATTTGGGGTGCACAGTAATTAATAGAATAAGTTGTATTGCTTAAAAAAATAAAAATTCTAAGCAAAGAGCCATATTCCACTTATTACATTGTCTACTTTTGTGCTAGCAATACTTGTAGCCCCTCATTTGATGCATCAAGGGATGTAATTTCCAAAAATGTGTACTTTATTTCATGTATCTTAGTTTCTACAGCTGTCTGATTGCAGACATAACCCATAAACGTTGAAAGTTTTTTTTTTTAGACAATTTCAAGATTTCCATGTCTGCAATTAAACCGTTCTAGCCACTTGGAAAATTAAAATATGGTACACAAAGCACACATTTGTAGAAAGTACACCCTTCATCAAATGAGGGGCTACATGTATCTCTAGCACACAATTGAGGTGTGCAACAATTAATGGAATATGGTGCTTTGCATAAAAAATATTTTATTTTTAGCAAAGAGTCATATTCTACTTATTATATATTACATTGTCTATTTTTGTACTAACAATACATGTAGCCCCCATTTGATGCGCCAAAGGGTGTACTTTCCAAAATGTGTACTTTATTTAATGTATCTTAATTTCCCAGGTGGCTACAGCTGTCTGATTGCAGACATAACCCGGTAAAGTTGAAAGACTATTTTTTTTTTTAATTCTCTTTACAAAATAGATATTTTTAAAGGAATTGTCGCTAGAAAATATATATTTTTTATTGCAAAAAATAAGCTTCTTTGCAAAAAAAATAAAAAAGTTTTTAAAGATGGAGAGAGCTGCGTAAAGATGGTGTTTTACTCATCTTCCATGCATGCTAAAAGATTGATTATAAATATATAGATATTTTTTTTAAAAAAAGCATTCTTCTACCATTTATTAATTTGTAACCACATTACCCAGGTGATCATGGGATTACAAATATAATATCGGTCCATATTGTAAATGGGAATGCGACATTTCTCTGCTAGGTGATCACTGCGGTAACGCTGGTTACTTACCACGGTGATCATTTAGCTATAATACTTAAACCAATATTTATTTAAAAAAAAATAAAGTTTATTTTTAGAACATGTATTTTGGGGGTCTCTAGGCAATTTTGATCTTTATTTATGTGCCTTTAGAGACCCCCAAATCCTTTTTTTTTTTCATATTTATTTTTTTATTTTTTACTGTACACCCCCAAGACTTATACCATTGGCAAGAGTAGACGATTACCTTTCTAATGGTGGGTCTGTAGCTGCTTAGATGCTTGAGATACAGGCATCTAAGCAGCATGCTCCCATCTCCCTATAAGTGACAATTGTCAGTTTTAAATAAAGCTGCACAGTGATGTCATTGCATCATTGCACCTGACGTCACTGCGAAAAACGTGAAGCCCCGATGCCTGTCACTATACAGGCCAGATCGCTGGGTGGAAGTAGATGAAGGTGCCCAGAACTCCACGAAGGTGGGAGAGTGCTAGTGATGGCTCTGAGCCGTCTTTAGCACCTGAGAGGGAAACTTTGCGACGGCTCAGAGCCGTCGTTAGCACTCAAAGGGTTAATATTAACAAAATTTAAAATAAGCGATTCTTTAGCAAGTGCCACAAACCATCAAACCCTCACACACATATACTTTTTATCCAGTGCTGGGGGAAACTAGCTCCTATAAGCTCAAAGTATCATTTACACAATACTATGTACACTGACACAAGATTCCCAAATCAAAGGAAAGAAACGGTTTAAACTGATCACAGGACAATGAGTCCACAACCAAAGTAACTGTCCAAGTTTGTTGAAGATTATGAATTTTGTTAAGATTTGTTTCTCTCTTGTTATAGATGTGATGTACCTACATAATATCTTAAATTTTGCCTCTTGGCCATCAGGGCTTAATATGAGCCATTACTTTTACAGAAAATGTTTGCTGATCCCTGGACTAGTGCAAAAATAAAAATACCCTTATACTGTATATTAGAGCTTTTTTTTTTTTTAAAC
>NC_069507.1:34156733-34204233 GCF_027579735.1 Bombina bombina | reverse complement strand
ATTTTGTAAATTGTATACTGTACTGAAATTATATTGGTATTGAATATATATATATACATTTAGTTTTAAAAACTTATATCAAATGCATATTTATCAAATTATTTTGCTTACAAACAGGATACAAGTTTATAAGATTTAATAAAAACAAATATACCAGGAACTTAAATGAGGGTTGCCCTGATTGAAAAAAATATTTTTTTTTATCAAAATTTCTATAAAGTTGTATTGAAAAATGTATTTAGCTGCTTTGCAATATTTCTGCTACATAATGTTAACCTTTCATGGGTCAGACAAACCGTGCAACTTTAAAATACGTTTCACTTTACCTCAGCTATCACATTTACTTTGCTGTACCTAGGTAGACTCAAGAGTAGAAATAAATTACAGGGAGCTAGCTGATGATTGGGGGCTACACGCATATACCTCTTATCATTGGCTGACAATATCTATTCAGCTCCAAGTAGTGCCTTCCTGCACTGGAACTAGCCTTTACTTTGCAGGGGTTAAACATGCAAGTAATATTTTTAATAATACATTGGTACAATACACTATTTTCCTTTTGCACTTTTATACTCCTTTAATGCACACTATGGGGCATATTTATCAAGCTCCGTACGGAGCTTGATGCCCTGTGTTTCCGGCGAGCCTTCAGCCTCCATAACCTGTCCGCCTGCTCTGAGGCCGCGGACAGAAATCGCCAAAAAATCAACCCAATCGAATACGATCCGGTTGATTGACACCCCTGCTAGCGGCCGCAAATTTGCAGGGGGTGGCATTGCACCAGCAGTTCACAAGAACTGCTGGTGCAATGATAAATGCAGAGAGCGTATGCAATGTACAGCGGGCTGCGGACATGATCCATAATATTGGATCATGTCCGCTCGAACAATCATAAATAAGCCCATATTGCTGGAGTTTACAGAACGGTAAACTACTAGAAAACCAAACAATAACTGAATTCTTATTGTTTTTAAATTAATTAAATTGGTCTGCAAGGGACATAAGCATAGTATTGAAGTTATTCTGTAGCAATGTGTGCCTCCATATTGAAATCTCTCTCTCACTACAGCCCATTGCTTATCTGTTTACACATGTGCAGTAACTCTCCTTCAGATACCTGCATTGTAACCTAGGTTGCATAATTGCAACACCCATAATTAGAGGGAAGTATATTAAGTGTTTAGTGTCTATTTAAAGCATCAGAAACTGACTATTAGAATGAGTTGAAGCCACTGTGTCTAAACAGGGCCAATTAAAAAAAAAAGATGGGAAATTTGGAGACCAGCCCTATTTTTAGTTGAGTCAGTAGTATGCGCACACCCCTGTAAATGGGGACTACTGGGATAGTCCTTTCCCCAATTTTGTTTAGAATTAAAATATATTAGTTTGTATTAAAGGAATAGTCTAGTCAAAGTTAAACTTTCATGATACAGATAGGACATGCAATTTCAAACAACTTTCCAATTTACTTTTATCATCAAATTTGCTTTTTTCTCTTGGAATTCTTAGTTGAAAGATAAGCCTAGATAAACTCATATGGTAATTTCTAAGACCTTGAAGGCTGCCTCTAAACTCAGTGTATTCTAACAGTTTTTCACAGCTAGACACTGCTAGTTCATGTGTCTCAAATAGATAACATTGTACTCACGCCCGTGGAGTAACCTAGGAGTCAGCACTGATTGCCTAAAATGCAAGTCTGTCAAAAGAACTGATATAAGGGGGCAGTCTGCAGAGGCTTAGATACAAGGTATTCACAGAGGTAAATTGTTTATTAATGTAACCGTGATGGTTGTTTAAAACTTGGGAATGGGTAATAAAGGGACAATCTATCTTTTTAAACAAAAAAAAATTCTGGAGTAGACTATCCCTTTAAATAAAAGTGCCAGACTATTGTTATATTGGCAACTTACAATCCAATTGCATGCATTAATCACCTATTTAAATTGTAGCTTTCCATCCCCAGCTTCAGCCCACCGGGAAATCTCCTGGTATGCCAATCCATCCTTGTGTCTAAATCAAACCTTGATAAATAGCAATAACTGTGATTGGATTGACATTTACTTTAGTATGTTTTACACAGCATTTTAAATAATAAATGTTGTTTTAGCTTAGTGTTGTCCAATACACAATTGTGTTTGTAAAAGTAATTACCAGCCAAGAAAGTCACATCATATCTCCATCTGCAGGAGGTGCATGGAGACTAACGTTGTATTATTTCAGAGTGCAGAACCGTTCAAATAACAGATAGCTGCATTATTGTAACTTCTTAGTGATTAGCAATAATAAGTAATAACAATAAAGCTTACAAGGAATGATTTCATTACCTTAAGTATAGTACAGAGAGAAAAGGAGAGAGGTGGAACAAGAGAAATGTAGGATAAAGAATTTGTCAGAAAACGAGAAACACCAAGACAAGAGGTCATGATCTGAAATTAGTGAGTAATAGGTTCCTGAGTACATCTTTGTGGAAAGATACACATCTCCCTACATTCCCCAGAGGTTCTGGGACAGGAAGGGGTGGCTCACCAATAATCATGGGAGGAGCTTAGGGTTGCCATATTGCTGCTTTAAGGGAGGAAACTTTTGAAGAATACAAATGTCAGGGGCTGTTTAAATAAATGTTTTGTATAATGTTCCTTTATAAGAGCCCTGACAGATGTTTTTTTATATGTGTCCTCCTTTAAAGCGACAATTTGGCAACCCTAGAGCAGCCACACCAGAAGGGTTGGGGATGTGCTGTTAGCAGAGGCAGGTAAGGATGGGTGGTGTTGGGCTGGACCAGGGGTGTGTCACGGGTGGGACATTTGCTCTAATAGGGGTAGCTGTGAAAGGGACAGCTTGCTAAGTTCATGACAATCCCACAATATCTTTCATCCACATCTAAAAATGAGTACCTTTTTTGCTGGGGGAAAAATTAAGCAAAAGTTATTTAATTTAAAAAAATAATCTAACATACCAGTATCAGTTACATGCTACCTACAAATATACTTTGGCTTGTAAATGTACCTGTGAGTATTAGCTGGAAGTACATGTCAACCAATCGGCATTAACTGGAAGTATCTGTTAACCAATGAGCTTTTGCAGGAAGCTCCTATCAGGCAGTGAGTATTAGTGTGAAGTACACAACTCATTGATACAACTGTATTAGTTTCAATTAAGAAAACTTTTTCATGCTGTTCTTTCATAAAGACGACAGAGACATTTTAAATACACAATTCCTTTATGCTTAAAGGGACAGTCAACCATAGAATTGTTATTGTTTTAAAAGATAGATAATCCCTTTATTACCCATTCCCCAGTTTTTCATAACCAACACAGTTATATTAATAAACTTTTTACTTCTGTGATCACCTTGTATCTAGGAACCTTCTTCCATCCCCCTGATCACATGACTGTGACTGTTTATTATCTTAACTTTAGCATTGTTTTGTGCTAAATCTTAAATAACTTTCTGTGCCTGAACACAGTGTTATCTATATGGCCTACGTGTACTTTCTGTCTCTTTGTGTTGAAAAGAGATTTACAAAGCATGTGATAAGAGGCAGCCCTCAAAGGCTTAGAAATTAGCATATGAGTCTACCTAGGTTTAGTTTAAAGTAAGAATACCAAGAGAAAAAAGCAAATTTGATGATAAAAGTAAATTGTAAAGTTGATTAAAATGAAAAGTCCTATCTGAAAAATGAAAGTTTAATTTATACTAGACTGTCCCTTTAATATTCTGAAGTTAAAATGGGGAAACTGAATGGAGCTTCTGGTTCTTACCTGCTGTCAAAGTGTATGTTTGTATAAGTTATAGGCTATAGCAGTGATGGCAAACCTTGGCACTCCAGATGTTTCAGAACTACATTTCCCATGATACTTAGGCACTCTGAAGTGCAGTTGAGCATCATGGGAAATGTAGTTCTGAAACATCTGCAGTGCAAAGGTTCACCATCACTGGGCTATAGCATCCCAGTGAATACAGATTAAAGTGACTACAGGATGCTCATTTTATTTTTATTACTTAAACGCAGGTATTATCTATTGTTTTATAACAAATACCAGAGCAAAAGTTATTTCACATCTGAAGGTCATCATTCTGTATATTGCAGGATAGTCCCAGGTATGGAGCTTCCCTCTGACCTTTCCACAGCTATCTCTGCTTTATAAATGTCCTGATTTCCAAAAAGAAACCAAGGAGCCACCTTTCACACCCCTGATCAACCCATTTAATTTCCAAATCTGTCCCCACAACAAGTACCCCTCTGGGTTGCCATAATTTATCCCTGGCTTTGTCACACAATCCCCAGCGTCGTAGTTACAAATGCTCTATGCAAAATGCTGGTAGGTATAATGTAGCATGTTGCAGGTCAGTTTCTGAATCTTGCATAATGCATTCCATTCTTTCTGGGGACAGTGAAAATCTATCATTTTCAGTGTTAGGTTACATGAAAGCAGATATGAATTTATTTTTTTCTAAACATGTATAATGATTTTAGGAATCAGTTTTGATTTTTTATGTTCTTTTAACCACTCAGTTACAGCAATCTGTTGAGGTCCTCTTTGGAATCCAAGGAAATTAAAAAGGGACAGTCTACATTTGTTTAAAATAATAGATACATCTCTTTATTACCCATTCCCCAGTTTTGCATAACCAATTTATACTAATATACTTGTTACCTCTGTGGTTATCTTGTATCTAAGCTTCTGCAGACTGCCCCCTTATTTCAGTTCTTTTGACAGACTTGCATTTTAGCCAATCAGTGCTGACTTAAAAATAAGTCCACAGGAGTGAGCACAGTGTTATCTATATGGTACCCATGAACTAGCCCTGTCTAGCTTTGAAATACTGTCAAAATGAACTGAGATAAGAGACAGCCTTCAAGGGCTTAGATATTAGCATATGAGCCTACCTAGGTTTGGCTTTCAACAAAGAGAACAAAGCAAATTTGATAAAAGTAAATTGCAATGATTAAAATTGCATGCCCAATCTGAATCATGAAAGTTTATTTTTGACTATAAAAAGACCCACCATTTAAAAGCTGATTTTGGGTAAAATTGTTTTGTCCCACACTCCTTAGAGACACACAAAAAAGCACATTCTGTAGTCTTAAAATCACATAGCTGGTTTAGGCAATCTTGGAAATCTAGGTGACAAATTTTGCTTTTGGCCCCTCTAGAGCAGTGTTTTTCAACCAGTGTGCCGTGGCACACTAGTGTGCCGTGAGAGATCCTCAGGTGTGCCACAGCAGACTGACAACAGTGTGACATATTTTTTAAACTTTGCTTTTTTTTACTCCCAGTGCAGGGGTAGTTTGTAGGAGGCATGGCATAACAGCACAATACATACAGTATGTGTGTGTTTGTGTGTATGTGTATATATATATATGCTGTATTAGGTTACAATGTGTGTTTTGTTTTAAATTTTGGGATGGTGGTGTGCCTCAGGATTTTTTAATGTAAAAAAGTGTGCCACGGCAAAAAAAAGGTTAAAAATCACTGCTCTAGAGATCATGGAACAAATTACAGTTTTAACACAAATACAAGGAGGTGTTTAATGTCTATTTAATTTCTTCTGTAAATTGGTTTCTCTCCATCTTACTTTGTTGAAAGTTTTGTCTCTTTCATAGCAAATCAAGGGCATCATTTATAATGGAAAATATAAGGTCTCTGCTACCAGCAGCCAATCAACTGCCTCTAGTTACTGACGCAGACTGTTATGGGTCACGTAGGAAGGACACCATTAGACAGATGGTGTTGCTCATTCTGCTGTAAACTTGTTCAATTCAACAAGCACAATGAGCTTAGCACCTGCGAAAGGGCTCTGACTTCCAGGCGCATTACACTGATTAATTACTAACTACTACTGTATCAGAAAACAGTTACACACCTTGTGCAACAATGGATGAATAGAAAGACTGAGCCCTGGGTGATTTACAGTGTGAAGTTCAGGGTAGCAGCTTCTGTATTAGTGTGTATAGTGGGTATGTGTGTGGTTTTTCATTATAAAGCAAAGTGTTAGTGAAATCAATCCCCGGTCATTAATTTAAAGGGACAGTCTACTGTTTAAAAAGATATATCATCACTTTATTACCCATTCCCCAGTTTTGCATAACCAACACTGTTATAGTAATATACTTTTTTACCTCTATGGTTTACCTGTATCTAAGCCCCTACAGACTGCCCCTTAATCTTAGTGCTTTTTTACAATCTTGCATTTCAGCCAATGAGTGCTGGATCTTGTATAACCGTTATTCTACATGGGAGTAAGAATGTTATCCATATGACACATGAACTAGCACCGTCTGGCTGCTGTGTAAGATTTAAAAAGATAATAAAAGTACTGAGATAAGGTGCAGCCTGCAGGGGCTTAGTAACAGGTAAACTTTGGGTTTATAAAGAATAATATAACCATGTTGGTTGTGCAAAGCTGGAGAATGGTTAATAAAAGGGGTTATCTATCTTTTATTTTTAATAATAAAAAAAAGCAAACTATCCCTTTATTGGTAATGTAAAGAATTTAAAAAAGGAAATATTAATAGATGGTCCCTGTGACATCAGATATGCAAATTAGTGCACACTATCAAATATCTTTCAAAGTTATCAGGTCTGACAATGGAATAGAGCTAGCAATGAAGTATGTTTCTAGATTGTACGTTCCAACTGGAATAGGGCCCTCAATTCCTCCTGTATGTGTTTGTAAAATGTTTTGTTACAAGTTCTTAGTTTTATTTACATGAATTGTACCCATGGACAGCGCTGCGGAATATGTGGTGCTTCTTAAATAAAGTATAATAATAATTTCCCTGGGTTTTCAGGGACAGGAAGATGAGGGCACTTTTGGGCGGTGACAGATTTTTGGGGGTGTGGCCATAACAGGATGGATGGGATTTGCAAACAGGCTGTGGGCAGCGATGGAGTGTGTCCCAGAGGGGTGAAGGAGGAGGAGAAGAGTCTGCGCGTGTTTTGGGTGTAGCTGAGCAGACCCTAAAAAAAACTAACATTTACCCTGGTCTGAGAAGCTGCAGCCAGTAAAACTACAAAATAAATATTATGTGAAAAGATTGCACACCCAGAAACAAGGTTGTAAAACGACAGTTCTATTCCAGATTCATTTCTATTTTTAACAAGACAGAGCCGTTTTAGTTTAATAAAACGTTAAAACATTTCCCTTTCCTCAGTTTGGGACAGATTCTCAAAAGTTCTACGCTCAGACAAAACAAAAAGATGGTAATCAGTGTGCATAGGGGTTAAGCTTTGCTATGTAAGTTCTCTTAAGAGCTCTTCAGTCTGGCACGTTTCATGTAAGAATTTCCTTATTACTCAATTTCTAAAGAAACCCACTCATGGATTGAGGATTCGATGACCAAAAACAGCTTTATAAAAAAAAAATGAAAGAGGAAACTATTTTAGATTATGCATTACAGAGTCCGCTCCAATCCTTAAACCACCCTAACAAGTCATAATGTAATGATACCTCTGGCTCTGTAGAAAAATACAAATTTACATTTGAATCATTAAAGGGATACAAAACCCTTTTTTTTTTTTTTTTTTAATGACTAATTTACTCCTATTAATTTTTGTTGTCTTGCTATCTTTATTTGAAAAGCAGGAATGTAAAACTTAGGCGCTGGCCCATTTTTGGTTCAGCACCTGGGTAGCGCTTGCTGATTGGTGGCTAAATGTAGAAGATAAACCTAGGTATTGTCATATGCTAATTTCTTAGACCTCGAAGGCCGCCTCTTTATGCATTTTGACAATTTTTCACTGGGCATTCATTCATGTGTGCCATATAGATAACATTGTACTCAAGAATGTGGAGTTGCCTAGGAATTAGCACTGATTGGCTAAAATGCAATTCTGTCAAAGGAACTGAATTAAGGGGGCAGTTTGCAAAGGAATAGATACAAAAGGTAGGATACAAGAGACAGCAGCATTAATTATTTACAGCAAAGTTATGTGTTTATTGGGACATAACCAACAGTACGACGACGTTTCGGTCTGCACGAACACAACCTTAATCACGTTGCAACATGATTAAGGTCATGTAGTCCGAAACGTGGTACTCTGTTGGTTGTGTCCCAATAAACACATAACTTTGCTGTAAAGAATTGGGGCTGCTGTCTTTTGTATGCTGACTTTGCTTGGGTAAATACAAGACCCTGCAGCATGCACCTACTTAAAAGCGACACTAAACCGAAAATTTTTATTTCATGATTCACGTAAGAATACAATTTTAAACAGATTCCAATTTACTTCAATTAAATTATTTTGTCTCCTTCCTAGATATCCTTTGTTGAAAAAAATATAAATGCACATGGGTGAGTCAATCACACAAGGTATCTATGTGCATCCACCAATCAGCAGCAACTGAGCCTATCTAGATATGCATTTCAGCAAAGGATATCAAGAGAATAAATCAAATTAGATAATAGAAGTAAATTAGACAGTTGTTTAAAATTGCATGCTCTGTCTAAATCATGAGAAAAAAAAAAAAAACATTTTGGGTTTTATGTCCCTTTAAGCACATTGGTGCTGGACACTGTTTGCCGTGATTAGATACAAGGTAATCAGAGGTAAAAAGTATATTAATATAACTGTTGGTTATGCAAAACTAGGGAATGGGTAATAAAGGGATTATCTATCTTTTAAAACAATAACAATTCTGGTGTAGACTGTCCCTTTTGCCTTTTCTGTGGCTTAGCAAGGGTTAAACACAATGGGTAAAGCAATGTAACCTGTATGTCCCCAGCTGTTACGTTTAGAGGGTTTTAAAAGTGAGGCATACATAAATAGTGGTCTCCCCGCTGCCGGCTAGGCCTGTGCTGTTAAAGCCCTGGAATACCCTTGCAACAAGCACCCTACAGGGTATGTCACTGTCTTTAAAGGATTAATATATAACAAAATCAGATATTGTGCCTGTAACCTTGATCATCTGATAACTACACAGGGACAGGTTTATAAGCAACATATCATTTGTGCAAACAAAGATCCAATATCAAAATGGAACATTAGCTAAAACAGATGTGCAGTTCCGTTCAGCGTCTCTCTAGGTCAGGCATAACAGAGTCAAATGAAAGTCCTGTTCTATGTCCTCTAAGGTGCACAGAGATTTTTAACCCACCACATAATACGTGCACAAAGATGCTATCATAACTTTGCAATGTTATTTCCATAAGAGTTTATAAAAATATAATAAAAACATTAAAAGGTCCATATTGGGTTTTCTTATTTTCATTGTTCCCAGTACTGTTCATGTAAAGAATTGTATTTCATTTATACAAATTTGGTCTGACGGGCCCCAAGTCTTACAAGATTATTTTGTGGTAATTGTGGTATCTATAGCCATGTAAAGATGAAATGTGGGCTTAAAGGTCACAATCTACACACTCTTCCACTAATGTGGGCTTCTTAAATAAACTTGCTTGATAAACTGAATTTATATGTCCAGTATATATCTATATTGTTCAAGCATGTGTTAAAGGTTAGTTGTCTCCATTTGGGGTCTAAAAAGTGTCCCACTCTTACTTTGGCTTCATCCATAAAATTCCCCATTATGACCCAAATTTCAACTCTAGGGGGGCCAAGAGAGACGACCTCTATTTGTAATTTGGGGAAACCATTTTATTTAACTCTACATCATACTTTAAGGGGATACTTTAACTATTTGTATAACTGGGCGACAATTTGTATATTTATTCAGACATGTATTTTTGTAGTGATTTTTTAGTCTCTGGAAATGTTATTTGCCTGTTTCATTCATTAACAACCTCAATAAAAAAAAATTGTTAATATAAAAAAATTATACAATATTTGCAATGGAAAAGAAAAAAGGTCCATATTGGGTCAAAGTTGTTACTGAATATGTATTTCATATTATTTACAAGCACTAACCTCAATAGTAAACTTAACTAAAAAAAAAAAAATGCTGGGCTGGCGTTTCCAGATATTAAACTGTATAATTTTATAACGTTAGCCAGGACCGCTATGGACTGGCTAACGAATCTTAATAAATTCACCTCTAATGAACTCAAAACAGAAATAATCTCACCATTTTCTCTCAAGGCGATTCTGCACTGTTCAATAGGGAATCTCCCTAGTACTCTAACAAATCTAATAACCTTTAAGAATGGTATCACTGAATGGCAGAAGATTTGCTCCAATTTGGGAATAGACTTTAAAATGTTCTTCCCTTCTTCCAATATGTGAGAATCCAGAATTTATACTAGGAATCCAAACAAACAGTTTTTAAATCATGGTTTCAAAAGGGGTTGATATATCTGCATCAATTTTTCTCTTCGACTGGACATCTATTATCTTTTAATGATCTTACATGTTCCAAGTATCTAGGAACTATTTGTTCGCATATTTTCATATACGTCATTTTATTAATTCTAAGAATTGGAAATTTGAGCTATTGTGTCGATGGTCCGAGATCAATATATGCATCAGGAAATTCTCTGTAGGCAAATGTTCTATTTCGTTATTGTATGATATTCTGCTTTCTAAACCAGGTCAGTTATATTTAAATAAAATTCAAGCTTTTTGGGCAATGCATTTTCCAGCAGTAAATTATTATTAGACAGTCTTATGTTAATACAAACGCTTACAATTCCTATCGGTTGAAAGGAATCACATGTCAAACTGATTCACAATCTATTTCTCTCCTTCTAAATTGGCAAAATTCTTTCCAAACAATGATTTTTACTGTTCTAAATGCCATCTAGATAAAGCAGATATTCTACATATATTCTGGAAATGTCCAAAATTATCACAATTATGGTCCAAATTAAATTTTTGGTACAACAAACTTTTCTAATTTTTTATTTTTTTATTTATTTTTTTCCCTTTTCAAAAGAGCTTTATTATCATAAGGAAGAACAACATAGTACAAACTTGGCTCTGGTTACAATATGAGCCTAAGAAATTCTTAATACAAATGTGTTTTTAGAAGTTGAACAAAAAGTCTCTAAGGCTCCGAAGAGGCTTAAATCTAACAAGTTAATTCTTATAATGGCTCTGAGGTGGTTTCAGGAGGGTGATCTCTGCTAACATCGTTTGGAAGATTGTAAGCCACTCTTGGGCTGTTGGAAAGTTCATATCTTTATTGTTTAGCGAGATGTTAGTAAAGCAGAGTCCAAGATTATCATTTGTATACAAAGTCCAACAGATTTGAAGTTATTCTAACAAACAAAAATATTTCTGGTCTAGTGCTGTAAATTAAATTCTTTAAACATGTGCAGTGTGATATGTAGTAAGGTGAGCAGTAGAGATGGTGAGAAGGGGTAAGGGAGGAAGGGGGTCGTCTGAGCTGAGTGAGGTTGAGAGGGTATGTCCAGGGGGGTTGTGATAGTAGGTCATGTATTCGGGCCGTCTTGTGTCTCTCCGTAGTTGGTGAGTTACCTTGTCAGTCTTTTCCGGTCTGTTTTAGTCAGTAAACCCTTCAGGTGTCTCTGTGTGCGTTCCAGCGCATAAGCATGTATTCGTGCGTCTCTAATTTGCCTATTCCGAGAAAGTGGTATCGTTCCATAAGAAGCAAGTTGTCCACCTGCTGTTTCCATGCTGTGAGATCATAACATTATGTATAATAGGTTCTGTTTAGCGTTATCTTTAAGGTTTGGTAGGCCATGGAACAATAGCAGGCTAGGATCTTTATTTATATTTGTGTCTAATGTTTTGTTGATATGTCTCACCACACTCTCCCAGAATGTATCCAGTTTCTCACAGTTCCACCATACATGGTGCATGTCTGCGGGCGCGCCACACCCCCTCCAGCACCTGTTGCTAGCCGTATGATATATCTTTTGCAATCTCACAGGGGTGAGATACCACCTAGACATGTATTTGTAATTTGTCTCTTGAATTTTGGCCGATACTGAGGCTTTTTTATGGTTGCGAAAGATTCGCATCCATTCTGCATGTGTGATAACTAGGTTTAGGTCTCTAGACTTTTCTAATCATTTTACGATTAATGGTAGCTATATATTTTTTTCTGTCGGACTCAGCAATTATTAAACCGAACTACTATCATAGTTATTGTACAATGATAATGCGGTACATGATATTGAAGAAATGGAAGGATACTTCTCCTCCTAGTTTTTCTAGTTTCCTAAGTACCCTCTTACAACACTTTACGTTTAAGATTCAGAATATTAATTTATTAAATAAGATCCAGGAATTTTTTGACTAATGGTTGCCACTAATTAAAGCTCAAACATTGGTGATTCAAAAACAGTTCTCCATTACTTAATACTAAATTTATGTTGGCGGCTAAAGCTGGGCTGCTTCCTCTTTCCTGGATGCCAGCTTCATTTGTAGTATAGTAATCCGAAGACTGTGTTAAAATGGAGTAGTGTTAGAGGGATGGAGCAATTTATTTATGGTTTGCCGTGTGTGTTTTTTGTAGGGGGGAATAAAAGGAAAAAAATTGCTTGGTTCACAGGCATGATAGTACTAAAAGATTTAGGGA
This sequence comes from Bombina bombina, assembly GCF_027579735.1. NCBI lineage: Eukaryota > Metazoa > Chordata > Amphibia > Anura > Bombinatoridae > Bombina > Bombina bombina. Next base: position 34,191,785 of record NC_069507.1, on the reverse strand, counting down.
TTATATATATCCCCATATTGGTTTTGGAAATTAGGGTAATCTATGCAAATTGAAATAAAGTTTTAGAAGGTATGTGGTATTCATTTATTTCTCTGTGGTTTATGCATCTACCTATTTTTGTATTAACATATATGTCATTTGTTTTATGGATGTGAAATGCATGTAACTCCCTATCGCATGTCTGTCTTGTGAACTGGTTTAATAAAATAATAAAATAAAAAAATATAACTTTTTTTTCCCGGGGTCACTCAAGTAGCCAGCTACTCTTAAAATACTGGATGTAGAAAAGATGTAGGTAGGTGAGTTTTGATTAGGTCAGAGATCAGACCCCATAACCCTGCATCTAGTCAATTCCCATTGCCTGCAACCCGTTAATTGAGATCTAATATGAGCATGTAACTAACAGGAGACTTCAAGTACATGAGTGTGATCTATGTCCATTTTAGACCTCAAGACCCATGGCCATGAAGTCTCTTCTAGCCATATAAACGCACAAAGCAGACCCATGATAGCCTTTATTATGCACACACATCTCAAAGCAGACCCCTGGCTCTGATGACCCTGCTCATTACACACATCAGACCCCTGGCTCTAAAGACATTCTCAGCCATATGTCCAGATCAGAACCAATGAGTTCAGTAAAATGTATATAAAAACTAGACAGACATTTGACAGCCAGTTAGAATGTTGAACTGCCTGGTTAAATACTGGATACTAACTTGGCAACCATATCACTTTAACCTGAAAGTAATATTCCCACCTGTGTCACCATAGACATAAAATGATTGCAGCAATGTGACGTGTGCATGCTGGGGAAGAAGCCCTTACCTAACCGTCGCCCAACGTGCACACTGTTGCTGATTAACCATTTTTATGAGTAAATTTGACATGCATAAGCCTCGTTTGTAAAGTGACAGCCAAGAGCTTCTGTTCCTGAGCTGCAGGCATCTGCCTTCATATGGTAACTGAGCACGATCGGTGGATGGGTGGGGCAATACACTACAGAAAATACAGTTTGAAAGGGAGGGATGAGAAGCTACACTATGGCAAAAGGGTTGAATGGGAGGGAGACTCCCTATGACGATCAAGGGGAGGTAGGAGGCACTACAGAAAAAATGTAATTCATTAAAAAAATAAATAAATGTATCCATTTGTGTTATTACTGCTCAAGCAGTTTGTAAATAAACTTCCATGAGAAACCCAAAGTTTGTGAAACAGGTAATTTTTTTATACGAGTGCATCTCATGGTGAAATGATGGCATGATATATACCAAAATGGGCCTGGATCAATACTTTGAGGTGTCTACCTAAAATATAGTTTTGATAAAAGGGGGAAAAAAAAAAAAACAAACACACAAAGGTTCTGTTTAAATGGAGTGATGGCAAAATACAAAAATTCTCTAGTAATTTAAAAAAGGGACAGTCAACACCAGACTGTTTAAAAAGATTAATACCTTTATTACCCATTCCCCAGTTTTGCATAACCAACAGTTCTAATACACTTTTTACCTGTGATTATCTTTTATCTAGGCCTTTGTCAAAAGAACTGAAATAAGGGGGCAGTTTGCAGACATGCATTTCAGCCAAATCAGTGTTTACTCCTAGGTAACTTCACGTGCGTGAGCTCAATGTTATCTATATGACACATGAACTAACACCCCCTAGTGGTGAAAAACTGTCAAAATGCATTCAGATAAGAGGCGGCCTTCAAGGTCTAAGAAATTAGCATATTAGCCTACCTAAGTTTAGCTTTCAACTAAGAATACCAAGAGAACAAAGCAAAATTTGTGATAAAAGTAAATTGGAAAGTTGTTTAAAATTACATGCCTATCTGAATCATGAAAGTTTATTTTGGACTCAACAGTCCCTTTAAGCAAGTTTTTCTCTAAAATTATCGGTAGTGAAGGGGTTAAACTACATAAAATTTGTACATAAAGGGACAGTCAACACCAAAAATTTTATTGTTTAAAAAATAAAAATAAACTCCTTTACTACTCATTCTGCAGCTTTGCACAACCAACATTATATTAATATACTTTACAACATTTATACCTCATAATTTTCTGCCCGATTCTAAGACTACAGACAGCCTCTTATCACATGCTTTTTATTAGCTTTTCACAAGAGATTAATTCATGTGGGCCATAAATATAACAGTGCTCACGCTTTTAGTTTAGTTTTTAGAGTCAGCACAACAGCACGAATTGGCTAAAATGAAAGTCAATCGATAATCATGTGATCAGGGGGCTGTCAGAAGATGCTTAGATACAATGTAATCAGAGGGAAAAAGTGAATTAATATAATTTATGCAAAACTAGGGAATGGGTAATAAAGGGATTATGTTTTAAAACAATACAAAATCTGGGGTAAACTGACTAATGTATTTCTAACCATTTGCAACACTTTCGCCCGCTACATTTTATCAGCTATCTGTACTACTGGTCCAATAAATACAGAACACTTGTTTTCTTTTACAACTTCAGAGTTGTAATTTTTTTTTTTTTTTTAAATAAATCAGATTATCACACTGTTTTCTTGAACAGCAGATTTATTGCACAACAGTAAATTAGTCCAAATGGGAGCATAAAAAGGGTGAAGTACTTATCTACAGCCAAGTCATTAAAATGAAGCACTTTAAGAACGAAAAAGCTTAGCTATTTCAATTAAAAATAAACTCCAGAAATGTATTCCCTATAAAATGTTTAATTATGCACAATTAAAAGGGACACTGAACCCCATGTTTTTCCTTTTATGATTCAGAGAGCATGAATTTTAAGCAACTTTCTCATTTACTCCTATTAATTTTTCTTCATTTTCTTGCTATCTTTATTTTTAAAGCAGGAATTTAAATCTTAGCAGCCAGCCCTTTTTAGGTTCAGCACCATGGATAGCGCTTGCTTATTGGAGGCTGACACTTACCCACCAACAAGCAAACATAACCCAGGTTCAACCAAAAATGGGCCAGCTCCTATGCATCACATTCCTGCTTTTTAAATAAAGATGGCAAGAGAATGAAGAAAAAAAATGTAAATTAAAAAGTTGCATGCTCTGAATCATGAAAGAAAAAAAAAAATTGTGTTTAGTGTCCCTTTAAACAAAAACACAACTGTGCAGTACGTTTTCATTATTTCAAAACAAAAAATCATTTTGTTAGAAAACATACATTAATGCTTTGGAAACATTTTATACCGTTATACATTCCTTCCAAAATTAAAATCTGGTTTAAATTTACATTTTTAGTAGTAAAAAAAAAAAAAAAAAAAAGTTTACATTGTGGTTTCATATTAATCTGAAATGGAGTCTAAATTATAGCTCTAAAAAATTATTGGATGAAATATTTGAATACAACAAAAGAACTAGAAATAATTTGAATGGGACAGTAAAGTTATATTTTGTTGCACCTAAAGTTAATATTTAAACATTCATACGTTAATAGAAGCTTTCACTTCTTGTCCGATCCTAGAGGAGGCATACCAGCGTCACTATCAACTAATTGAGTTACAGGGGTTAGCTAGTGATTTTACCCCCTTGCTGCTAGTAACACAAAAAGCAATGAGTTTACACTCAGATGATGTTGGTTGGCTATCACACAGCAGTGATTTTACACCCAATGGGTTTCAGTAACAGCAAGCAGTTATTTTCTATTACACTATTTTTAGATGTAAAAAAAAACAAAAAAAAAAACTCAAAGTATGTTGTATAAATGATACTACTTAAAGGGACATGAAACCCGAAACCCAAAATATTCCCCTCATGATTTAGATAGATGGTACAATTTTAAAAACTTTCCAGCTTACTTCATTCACTTGGTATCCTTTGATAAAGGAGAAGCAAAGCACTACTGGGAGTTAGCTGAAACCCAATAAAGCGATGCATGTGTGTTTAAGCTGATGTTAAACACAGAGGTGCAGGGTCATTAGTCTTAAAATGACATGCTAACAAATTAGAACAGGTTATTTTGTCTACTAAAATGGCCCTTTTAGAAAACCATAGCTAGTTTCCAATTTCTAGGTCATGAAATCTTTGCAACTGTAGCAAAGCGTCACAGCTGAGGGTTTTCTGGCCTATGTACTCCCTGCTCCTGCCCAAACCTGCCCTCCGCGTCACAGCGAATCAGTGGGGCAAACCGAAGATAACTACATGATCTCTCTAAATGCTTTAGATATGAATTAGTAATATTTGTATCTGTCACTTATTGCTTTGCTTGTGTCATTGTCCACCAAGCAGAACACATCACTTAGATTTACCTGTGAAACAGAGCGTGCTGAGCATGATAGAAGCTGGAACAATACAGCAAGGTGCATATATACTGCATGTGTGAGCATTAATCTTTAGCTTGTCAAGAATTAAAAAAAAAAATATAAAAAAAAAAGTTTTGTTAAACAGTGAATTGGCTGATTTCCAAACCCATCTTCCTCAATGCTGGTGTCCCACAGGATGCGTTATTTCTCCTTTGCTCTGTTCCTTATAGATAAAAAAAAAAAATTGTACTTTTCGTAAATGGATCTGTGAAGTTATTGAAATTTCAAGACGACACTACTCTGATTGGGCTCATCTCTGATGTAGATGAGCTGAGGTATAACGGGGACGTAGACAGGCTGGTAACAGAGTAAAGCAAACAACTTAAATGTTCATAAAACCAGGTGGTGGAATTTTAATTTATGGAAAGAAAAATAAGTCTCCATCACCTCTGAAAGTTAAAGATTGTATAGTAACAGTTACATTGTACAAATTCCTAGGCACAACAATTTAACATGATTTGAGATAGAACGTTCATATTTTTACTATAATTAAAAAGTAGACAACATTTGCATTTAAGGCAGATTTAAAAACAAGTTTTTTTTTTTGAGCTCGGACACTTTTTTCAGCCATCATCAAATCCGTTTTATCATCCTCTATTTTAACCTGATACAGCTCTGCTACATTAAAGAAGAAACTACACCGAATTGTGCAGAAAAAATAATTGGGGGTAAACTTATTTCTCTTAAGGAAATTTACTTTAAGGATGAATATTAGTCAGAAAAATTTGCACCATGAAAAACTCCTTGAATAATTTTATTTGTTTATACTTGGCAAAAAAAATAAAAAATATATATCTTCTATTTGCATTTGTAGGGTATGAGAATTCCCTTGTTTGCTGATCAACCCACAACAAACCACACAGGTACAAGACAGTACAAATCCAATCAACTCACAAGGATGTTGGATTGTTATGGAATAATCAAAACAAAGCTTATAAAATGATATCAAGCAGGAAGTGTGTGTGTACAACTCAGATTGTTCAGTAACTGAAGAGGACAACTGCCGCAGCTCTACTGGTAGACAGAAACAAGCCCCAGAAGTTTTTTCCATAACAGCAACAATTTATAGCATACGTATATATTGAAAATGCCACATTGTACACATGTAAGTTAACGCACTGCATTTAATTACCTTTAAAGTTACCTAGCTGCTTTGCACTTACAGAAATTGCACTGGACCAACTTCTGACCTTAAAGGGACAGTAAACACCAGAATTTGTGTCGTTTAAAAAAAAAGGTAGATAATCCCTTTATTACCCATTCCCCAATTTTGCATAAACACAGTTATAATAATATACTTTTTATCTCTCTGATTACCTTGTATCTAAGCCTCTGCAAACTGCTCCCTTATTTCAGTTCTTTTGACAGACAATCATTTTTAGCCAATCAGTGCTTGCTCTTAGGAGCTTCACGTGCCGGAGCTCAATGTTATCTATATGAAACACATGAACCAACGCCCTCTAGTGGTGAAAACTGTCAATGCTTTCTGATTAGAGGCAGTCTTCAAGGTCTAAGAAATTAGCACATGAACCTCCTAGATTTAGCTTTCAACTAAGAATACCAAGAGAACAAAGCATAATTGGTAATAAAAGTAAATTGGAAAGTTGTTTAAAATTACATGCCCTATTGAAAGCTTTTTTTTTTTAACTTTACTGTCCCTTTAACACTAGCTGCGCTCTAAATAACATAATTTATGCTTACCTGATAAATTCCTTTCTTCTGTTGTGTGATCAGTCCACGGGTCATCATTACTTCTGGGATATAACTCCTCCCCAACAGGAAATGCAAGAGGATTCACCCAGCAGAGCTGCACATAGCTCCTCCCCTCTACGTCAGTCCCAGTCATTCGACCAAGAATCAACGAGAAAGGAGTAAACAAGGGTGAAGTGGTGACTGGAGTATAATTTTAAAAAATATTTACCTGCCTTAAAAACAGGGCGGGCCGTGGACTGATCACACAACAGAAGAAAGGAATTTATCAGGTAAGCATAAATTATGTTTTCTTCTGTTATGTGTGATCAGTACACGGGTCATCATTACTTCTGGGATACCAATACCAAAGCAAAAGTACACGGATGACGGGAGGGATAGGCAGGCCCATTATACAGAAGGAACCACTGCCTGAAGAACCTTTCTCCCAAAAATAGCCTCCGAAGAAGCAAAAGTATCAAATTTGTAAAATTTGGAAAAAGTATGAAGCGAAGACCAAGTTGCAGCCTTGCAAATCTGTTCAACAGAGGCCTCATTCTTAAAGGCCCAAGTGGAAGCCACAGCTCTAGTGGAGTGGGCTGTAATTCTTTCAGGAGGCTGCTGTCCAGCAGTCTCATAGGCTAACCGTATTATGCTACGAAGCCAAAAAGAGAGAGAGGTAGCAGAAGCTCTTTGACCTCTCCTCTGTCCAGAATAAACGACAAACAGGGAAGAAGTTTGACGAAAATCTTTAGTTGCCTGCAAGTAGAACTTGAGGGCACGAACTACATCCAGATTGTGTAGAAGACGTTCCTTCTTTGAAGAAGGATTTGGACACAAGGATGGAACAACAATCTCTTGATTGATATTCCTGTTAGTAACTACCTTAGGTAAGAACCCAGGTTTAGTACGCAGAACTACCTTGTCTGAGTGAAAAATCAGATAAGGAGAATCACAATGTAATGCTGATAACTCAGAGACTCTTCGAGCCGAGGAAATAGCCATTAAAAACAGAACTTTCCAAGATAACAATTTTATATCAATGGAATGAAGGGGTTCAAACGGAACACCCTGTAAAACGTTAAGAACTAAGTTTAAACTCCATGGTGGAGCAACAGCTTTAAACACAGGCTTGATCCTAGCTAAAGCCTGACAAAAGGCCTGGACGTCTGGATTTTCTGACAGACGCCTGTGTAACAAGATGGACAGAGCTGAAATCTGTCCCTTTAATGAACTAGCCGATAAACCCTTTTCTAAGCCTTCTTGTAGAAAGGACAAGATCCTAGAGATCCTAACCTTACTCCAGGAGTAACGTTTGGATTCACACCAGTATAGGTATTTACGCCATATTTTATGGTAAATCTTTCTGGTAACAGGCTTCCTAGCCTGTATCAGGGTATCAATAACCGACTCAGAAAAACCACGTCTTGATAAAATCAAGCGTTCAATTTCCAAGCAGTCAGCTTCAGAGAAGTTAGATTTTGATGTTTGAACGGACCCTGTATCAGAAGGTCCTGCCTTAGAGGTAGAGACCAAGGCGGACAGGATGACATGTCCACTAGATCTGCATACCAAGTCCTGCGTGGCCATGCAGGTGCTATTAGAATCACTGATGCTCTCTCCTGTTTGATTTTGGCAATCAATCGAGGAAGCAGCGGGAAGGGTGGAAACACATAAGCCATCCCGAAGTTCCAAGGTGCTGTCAAAGCATCTATCAGAACCGCTCCCGGATCCCTGGATCTGGACCCGTAGCGAGGAAGCTTGGCGTTCTGGCGAGACGCCATGAGATCTATCTGTGGTTTGCCCCAACGTCGAAGTATTTGGGCAAAGACCTCCGGATGAAGTTCCCACTCCCCCGGATGAAAAGTCTGGCGACTCAAGAAATCCGCCTCCCAGTTCTCCACTCCCGGGATGTGGATTGCTGACAGGTGGCAAGAGTGAGACTCTGCCCATCGAATTATCTTTGATACTTCCATCATTGCTAGGGAGCTCTTTGTCCCTCCCTGATGGTTGATGTAAGCTACAGTCGTGATATTGTCCGACTGAAACCTGATGAACCCCCGAGTTGTTAATTGGGGCCAAGCCAGAAGGGCATTGAGAACTGCTCTCAATTCCAGAATGTTTATTGGAAGGAGACTCTCCTCCTGATTCCATAATCCCTGAGCCTTCAGAGAATTCCAGACAGCGCCCCAACCTAGTAGGCTGGCGTCTGTTGTTACAATTGTCCAGTCTGGCCTGCTGAATGGCATCCCCCTGGACAGGTGTGGCCGATGAAGCCACCATAGAAGAGAATTTCTGGTCTCTTGATTCAGATTCAGAGTAGGGGACAAATCTGAGTAATCCCCATTCCACTGACTTAGCATGCATAATTGCAGCGGTCTGAGGTGTAGGCGTGCAAAAGGTACTATGTCCATTGCCGCTACCATTAAGCCGATCACCTCCATGCATTGAGCTACTGACGGGTGTTGAATGGAATGAAGGACACGGCATGCATCTTGAAGCTTTGTTAACCTGTCCTCTGTCAGGTAAATCTTCATTTCTACAGAATCTATAAGAGTCCCCAAGAATGGAACTCTTGTGAGAGGAAAAAGAGAACTCTTCTTTTCGTTCACTTTCCATCCATGCGACCTTAGAAATGCCAGAACTAACTCTGTATGAGACTTGGCAGTTTGAAAGCTTGAAGCTTGTATTAGAATGTCGTCTAGGTACGGAGCTACCGAAATCCCTCGCGGTCTTAGTACCGCCAGGAGGGCACCTAGAATCTTTGTGAAGATTCTTGGGGCCGTAGCCAATCCGAATGGAAGAGCTACAAACTGGTAGTGCCTGTCTAGGAAGGCAAACCGTAGATACCGGTGATGATCCTTGTGGATCGGTATGTGAAGGTAAGCATCTTTTAAATCCACTGTGGTCATGTACTGACCCTTTTGGATCATGGGCAAGATTGTCCGAATAGTTTCCATTTTGAACGATGGAACTCTTAGGAATTTGTTTAGAATCTTTAAATCTAAGATTGGTCTGAAAGTTCCCTCTTTTTTGGGAACCACAAACAGGTTTGAGTAGAACCCTTGTCCTTGTTCCGACCGCGGAACCGGATGGATCACTCCCATTAATAACAGATCTTGTACACAGCGTAGAAATGCTTCTTTCTTTATCTGGTTTGTTGACAATCTTGACAGATGAAATCTCCCTCTTGGGGGAGATAATTTGAAGTCTAGAAGGTATCCCTGAGATATGATCCCTAGCGCCCAGGGATCCTGAACATCTCTTGCCCAGGCCTGGGTGAAGAGAGAAAGTCTGCCCCCCACTAGATCCGGTCCCGGATCGGGGGCTCTCGGTTCATGCTGTCTTTGGGGCAGCAGCAGGTTTCCTGGCCTGTTTGCCCTTGTTCCAGGACTGGTTGGGCTTCCAGCCTTGCCTGTAACGAGCAACAGCTCCTTCCTGTTTTGGTGCAGTGGAGGTTGATGCTGCTCCTGATTTGAAATTCCGAAAGGGACGAAAATTAGACTGTCTAGCCTTAGCTTTGGTTTTGTCTTGAGGTAGGGCGTGGCCCTTACCTCCTGTAATGTCAGCGATAATTTCTTTCAAACCGGGCCCAAATAAGGACTGCCCCTTGAAAGGTATATTAAGTAATTTGGACTTAGAAGTAACATCAGCTGACCAGGATTTTAGCCACAGTGCCCTACGTGCCTGTATGGCGAATCCTGAGTTCTTAGCCGTAAGTTTGGTTAAATGTACTACGGCCTCCGAAATGAATGAATTAGCTAGTTTAAGGACTCTAAGCCTGTCCATAATGTCGTCTAGCGTAGATGAACTAAGGTTCTCTTCCAGAGACTCAATCCAAAATGCTGCCGCAGCCGTAATCGGCGCGATACATGCAAGGGGTTGCAAAATAAAACCTTGTTGAACAAACATTTTCTTAAGGTAACCCTCTAATTTTTTATCCATTGGATCTGAAAAGGCACAGCTATCCTCCACCGGGATAGTGGTACGCTTAGCTAGAGTAGAAACTGCTCCCTCCACCTTAGGGACCGTTTGCCATAAGTCCCGAGTGGTGGCGTCTATTGGAAACATCTTTCTAAATATTGGAGGGGGTGAGAACGGCACACCGGGTCTATCCCACTCCTTAGTAACAATTTCAGTTAATCTCTTAGGTATAGGAAAAACGTCAGTACTCGCCGGTACCGCAAAGTATTTATCCAACCTACATAGTTTCTCTGGTATTGCAACGGTGTTACAATCATTGAGAGCTGCTAAGACCTCCCCTAGTAATACACGGAGGTTCTCCAATTTAAATTTAAAATTTGAAATATCTGAATCCAATCTGTTTGGATCAGAACCGTCACCCACAGAATGAAGCTCTCCGTCTTCATGCTCTGCAAGCTGTGACGCAGTATCAGACATGGCCCTAGTATTGTCAGCGCACTCTGTTCTCACCCCAGAGTGATCACGCTTGCCTCTTAGTTCTGGTAATTTAGACAAAACTTCAGTCATAACAGTAGCCATATCTTGTAATGTTATCTGTAATGGCCGCCCAGATGTACTAGGCGCCATAATATCACGCACCTCCCGGGCGGGAGATGCAGGTACTGCCGCGTGAGGCGAGTTAGTCGGCATAACTCTCCCCTCGCAGATTGGTGAAATTTGTTCACATTGTACAGATTGACTTTTATTTAAAGTAGCATCAATACAGTTAGTACATAAATTTCTATTGGGCTCCACCTTGGCATTGGAACAAATGACACAGATATCTTCCTCTGAGTCAGACATGTTTAACACACTAGCAATAACTTGCAACCTGGTTATAATTTTTTTTTAGCAAAAACGTACTGTGCCTCAAAGAGGTACTTAAACGATTAAATGACAGTTGAGATAATGAACTGAGAAACAGTTATAGCATCAACTTTAAAACAACACAACTTTTAGCAAAGGTTTTGTTCCCATTAGTAAGATAACATAACTAAATTTGACATAAAAATTATTGAGTAACGTCTTTATCCACAGTCAATATAAAAAATTCTCACAGCTCTGCTGAGAGAATGTACCTCCCTTCAAGAAGTTTGAAGACCCCTGAGATCTGCCAGAGATGAACCGGATCATGCAGGAAAAGTAATAATAGCTGACTGGAAATTGTTGATGCGTAGCAAAGAGCGCCAAAAACGGCCCCTCCCTCTCACACACAGCAGTGAAGAGAAACGAAACTGTCACAATTCAAAACAAACTACTGCCAAGTGGAAAATAAAGCCCAAACATTTATTTACTCAGTACCTCAGCAATGTAAACGATTCTACATTCCAGCAAAAACGTTTAACATGATATAATACTTATTAAAAAGATTAGTGACCTTTAACAGAGTAGTTCCGGTGAAGTACCATTCCCATAATACTGAAGTGTATACATACATGTCATTATAACGGTATAGCAGGATTTTCTCATCAATTCCATTCAGAAAATAAAAACTGCTACATACCTCAATGCAGATTCATCTGCCCCTGTCCCCTGATCTGAAGCTTTTACCTCCCTCAGATGGCCGAGAACAGCAATATGATCTTAACTACTCCGGTTAAAATCATAGTAAAAACTCTGGTAGATTCTTCCTCAAAGTCTGCCAGAGAAGTAATAACACGCTCCGGTGCTATTATAAAATAACAAACTTTTGATTGAAGTCATAAAAACTAAGTATAATCACCATAGTCCTCTCACACATCCTATCTAGTCGTTGGGTGCAAGAGAATGACTGGGACTGACGTAGAGGGGAGGAGCTATGTGCAGCTCTGCTGGGTGAATCCTCTTGCATTTCCTGTTGGGGAGGAGTTATATCCCAGAAGTAATGATGACCCGTGGACTGATCACACATAACAGAAGAAATCCAATTTAAAAACACCAAGTCCAGTATGGATTAGAACAGCAACCCACAATGATCCGGTTGAGAAATGAGACAAACCAAATGTGTAGCTAATATATCATACAGGGTAGTAAATCACCAATACCAAACAACTTAGAATAAAATTTTCTTTAATAAATTAAAATATTTAAACATACAAAATAACAATTAAGAATCAATGTCATTGGCAAGCACATTTAAATCCCATCAAGTAGCACCATGGTATTAAACTGTAACCCCAGTCTAAACAGTAAGAAGTGATGCCTGTGTTTATGGTGGTCACCGCTACCCCTTTTGTTCTCTCTGACCTGGCTTAGATTTGGTAACATTTTATAATTCACTGCACCCAAAAATAATCATATCAGTGCTTACCATAAACAAGTTTTTGTTTTAAATTAAAAAAAACAATAAAAATCTACATAAAATATTTTAATAAAAAAATTGATGCCAATGCGATATCCCAAAAGACTCCTTGTTCCATTGCTAGACATCTGAAAAAGCAAAAACATTGCAGTAAACATAACTGGGCCTGTAACCATTTAGCATAAGGTATAAAATTAAACAGTCTGTATATGTATACAAAAATAACTGATCTAAGTGTTAAATAAACCTAGTTGCACATGATTGCTAAGGGTTGATGTTAAATGAATATATGCAAAAATCTAAATAGCTATTTTTGCTAAATAAATCAATTGCTCCTTTTTTTGATTTGGGTTAGTTGTAGACTTCATATAAATAAAATAGATGCAGGGCCAGTGCAGAAGGCGTTGCCATTTAACTGTGCATATGTCTATCAGTATGTTGTGTACATAAGCATACATATGGGCATGTAGTGTTTGACTATAGATGTAGATACTAGGCATGTGCAGGCCATAAATTTCTGTTTTGGATATTCGAGAAAATTATTAGTTTACCCGAATATTTGTTGCCTGCACTATTCAGTTTTTAGTTCATTTAAAAAAAAAAAAAAAAAGGTAAACAATGGAATTTTTGTTAAACATTTACAATAATTTTTGTTAAAGCGAATGTAAATGTTTCAAAGCTACAGATTAAAATTAGCTCTGAAGAGCGCACTAACCCGATCCCTCTTCTTGCCAGAACCCCGGCCGTGCTAAATCCTGGCTTAAGGCTCTCAGTACCCAGAACCTGCACAAATTTTAAAAACTGCACTTTACTTTATTCCCAAAAAGCCCTGGTTACTATAGCTGTAGGCTGTTCTACATGCTTGTTGTAGAAAGAGCCACATAGCCAATGATCCCCTACTTTTAGCATGCACATGTCTGGAGGATTATATAGCAGTTCGGCAAGAGTGCTTTTGAGCACTAGATGGTAGCGTTTGCACACTCCTGAGCTGACCTACCTGCATTTCATCATTTCTTAACATAGTAAGCACTATCTGAATTATATATAACCTTTATTTCATGTCCCTTTAATATTATAGATTGTATGTAATGAAATTAACAATTCAATTTAAAAAAAAAAAAACAAAAAAAAAAAAAAAACATCAAAGGTATAAAAACAAAAATAAAAAAAAACTAACCTTGAATTTCCATGTTTTTCAGAAGGGCCAGCCTGTTGCTCTCTCTCCTTATTCTACATAAGCTAAGAGAAAGATTTACATTTTATTTTCTACATATTTTTATTAGTTTTTTGGACATTACAAAAAATAAAAATAGAAAAAAACAAAACACGAACCCCAATCAAATAGTGAATCTTTTACATTATCACATATTTGATACATACTTAACAAGATATAATAAAATTTGCAAGGTTAACCAGAGTTCAAGAGGGCGTTTTTAATGAGTTTTAGCATAAAAATGTTGAAGTGTATTCAAAACTGCATCTGAATAAAATCTAAAATCAATGAAAATATTTAATTTCCTAAACTACCTGTAGGAAGCTTATTTCACTTTTATTAACAGCTGAATAAAAGCGCAGAGTGAAAAACCATATTGATACTCACTATACACCAAGGCACGTATTTCCTACCAGCAACAATACGACCAAAAAGGTCACTGATAAAGCCACAATGGTGGTGAAGGAACGTGGGTCTCCTGCCATCACTTGTAACAAGTCCATATACTGGCAACGGGTGCCAACGTAACCTTGATAGCATCTATATTAGAAAGGAAAACAGATAAGCAATCAAACAAGGCAAGTGTCAGAAAAAGGTCATGCACCTTCGTTTCTTAGCCTGGGCTACTGACATCTCTGGATCTCTAGGGTAGAACTTTCATTTCAGCCACTCTGGGAATATGCAAACTTATTGCTGCTCTGAAAATGCCAAGTAGATCACAGACAATGGTTGTTGGCTCACCAGAATTTTTTTTTATAAACCCATGTTCCGTTAATAGACAGGACTGAAATATAAACACAGGGGTTTGGGGAAGCAGATTTCCCAGTGTCTGGCGCAGCACAAATTAAATGCGCCACTGAGGTATGGGAGGCTGCTGAATAAGCATAACATTATTTAAGACATTCAACAGACCAGATAACAGAATATTAAATGCCAGATACTTAGAGTTAAATATTTGGTATATTTTACCCAAAAAGGTATTTCCAGTTTTTTGTTGTTGTTTTTTTAAGGGAAAACAATTTGTAGGCATGAAACTTTCCACCAATGGAGCTGCAGGCGTTGTCCTTATTAGCCAATGAACAAACCTCAGGTGTTTGAGATAGGCAAAACCAATAACTTCCCAATAGAAGCAATTTAAACTGCTTTAGCATATAAATACTTATATTTTGTAAATAAAAATGGACACTAAAATGCTAGGTAGAATGAAGAATGCAAAGAAAAGATTAGTCTGAAAACAACAACATGTAGCTGATTAAATAGACAAAAGTGTAAAGTTTGCGTCTACAAAACATTGGGAGCTGCCATGTTGTAACTTAGGTTACTTTCTCTGCTGTGGCTGATGAGACACCGTTATAAATAGGTCTCTAGAGTGTGCAGCCAATGGCTGTGTAAATATTTTATATTACCATCTCAGTGTTTAATGTCCCTTTAAGAGTTTTAATGTGTTTATATAGAGTTTATTATTTAGTAGTTGTACCAATGCACCTTGTACCACAAGTACAGTCCCAGACTGGCATATCGGCTTGACAAACTGTGGCGAACGGGACAGGCAATACAATAATAAAAGCTTTTCCTATGTGATTCCACTTTGGTTTAAAGATAAACATTTATAAAGTACTGTAATAGGATAGAGAACTTTATTCTAGCACTGTTACTTACAGGAGTTAAAGGGACATAAAACTAATTTTTTCTTTCACGAGTCAGATAAAACATACAATTTTAAACAACTTTCAAATTTACTTCTATTATCAAAATTTTATTTAAAATTTCTTGTCATCCTTTGAAAAGCCGGAAGATAAGCTCAGGAGCGTGCACGTGCCTGCAACACTGTATGGCAGCAGTTTTGAAACAATGTTATACATTTCCCGTCATGTAGTGCTTCATAAACGTGCACGTTACCCATCTAGATATCTCTTCAGCAAACGAGAACAAAGCAAATTTAATGAGAGGAAAATTAAACTTTTAAAATGGTATTTTCTATCTGAATCAAAGAAACGTTGAATTTCACATCCCTTTAAACAGTTTAAGTCCGCTTGACAGTAGTAATCCACTACTGGGAGCTAGCTGAACACAGATCTAATGACAAGAGGCATATAAGTGCAGCGACCAATCAGCAGCTAGCTCCCTGAAGTACCCTGCTGCTGTCCTGAGCCTACCTAGGTATGCTTTTTCAAAGGCTGCCAAGAAATAGTAAAAAGTAAACTAAAGGTTTCTTAAATCTTCACGGGTTCAGATGTCCTCATAAAGGGAAAAACAATTTTACAGTATACTGTCCCTTTAAGAGTTTCCAATTACTTGGGCAAGATATTAGCGATACAGACACAAGGACAAAACTTACATGCACGAAGCTGACCACTCTGATACAAGGAACCGGCATGTACCATGATAGCAGAATCCTGTGTGAGAGTGCGGACATTCAGAAAATACAGACTCAGAAGATCCGTCTGCTGCAAATGTTGCTGCAAAGATACAAAACTTAAGTCTTTATTACCACAACTACGGTATATTTACAGCAAGAGAACAACTATATGCTAAACACAGAATACATGAGTGAGACTAGATTAAAGAACCACTTTACTGAGAAAGCAAACACCAGTGCAGCATTGGTGGCTCACACACAAAAGGTCATTGGATGAAACACTTCACACAAGGAAAGTGAAGATTACTGGGTGACGCCCACATAATGCTGTAAACCTGTGGGTAAACAGTGAAAATGATAGAGCCAGGATCACCTCACCGATGCTATGGAAGGTTTTCAGAGGTTTGAGTTACTTACAGTTCTGTAATCCAATAGTGGAATTCTGAGCCAGACAGACTGAAATACCTTATTGGGGGGAAACACCACTCAAATCCATTACATAGCAATTATTGTCTGTAAATAGCATTTGTACTATAAAGCAGCTAAAGGCAGGATATGAAATGCAATTATATCAGACATCCCAACTCTCCCTGAAGTTCAGGGAGTCTCCCTGATTGTAATATCATCAATGAAAGTGCCCCTGTTTTTAAAAAACCGGGCACTCGATGAAAATTGACCTTCACTTTGAAGTAAAGATAGCAAAAATACAAAGACAAATTGATAATAGGAGTAAATTAGAAAGTGGTTTAAAATTACATGCGCTGTCTAACTCATGAAAGAAAAAAATGTGGGTGTCATGACCCTTTAAAGGGATGGTCAAGTCAAAGCTTTCATGGTTTAGATAAAGCACACAATAAAAAACAAAAACACAACTAGTTTAGTTTGATAAACTGTGCTCAGTTATTCTTCATTACAGTAAACTCGGGAGTGTGCACATTTATAACAATGTACAACTGCAACAAACATAGAAAATGCTGATGCCATAAGGTGCTATAGACACGTAACATGGTCCTCAGCTCCTTTTTGATAATATAATTTGGATTTTGTTTAATTGCATTATCTATCTGAATCATGAAAGTTTCATTTTTACTTTGCTAGCCCTTCAAATGGATATTTTATCAAAATATAAAGAATTTTATTTTGCATTAGAGATTGTTATAGGTGCACCAGGGACCCTGCTAAGGGGTTACATGCAAAAGTCCCACAACACACAGCAGTGCTTTAGCAGGACGCAGCCAAAGATTGGTTGCCATATGCATAGAACGTCCCCAATTGGTTAACCGGACAGGTCCTGCTTTGGAGCCGCATTCTTTTGTGCCTTACGCTCTGTTAATCCCTTTCAAGGGTTAAACAGATGTCATTTTTTGATTAAAAGGGATAGTCTAGTCAAAATTAAACTTTCAAGATTCAGATAGAACAGCAATTTTAAAGGGACAATGAACCCAATTTTTTTCTTTTGTGATTCAGATAGAGCATACAATTTTAAGCAACTTTCTAATTTACTCCTATCAATTTTTCTTCGTTCCTTTGCCATCTTTATTTGAAAAAGAAGGCATCTAAGCTAAGGAGCCAGCCAATTTTTGTTCAGAACACTGGACAGCACTTTATTGGTGGGTGAATTTAGCCACCAGTCAGCAAGAACCCAGGTTGTTAACCAAAAATGGGCCGGCATCTAAACTTGCATTATTGCTTTTCTAATAAAGATACCAAGAGAATGAAGAAAATTTGATAAGAGTAAATTAGAAAGTTGCTTAAAATTGCATACTCTGAATCACGGAAGAAAAAATTTGGGTTCAGTGTCCCTTTAAGTAACTTTCTAATTTACTCTTATTATCAATTTGTCTTCGTACTCTTGGCATCTATTTGAAAAACAGGAATGTAAGCTTAGGAGCCAGCCCATTTTTGGTTCAGAACCTGGGTAGCGCTTGCCGATTGGTGGCAAAATTGTAGCCACCAATCAGCAAGCACTACCCAGGTGCTGAACCAAAAATTGGCAGAACCAAAAATGGGCCAGCTCTAAGCTTACATTCTTACTTTTTCAAATAAAGATACCAAGAGATAGCAGTAAATTAAAAAAAATTGCTTAAAATTGCATGCTCTGAGTCATGAAAGTTGAATTTTGACAAGACTATTGCTTTAAATGTTCCTTTGCCAAATAGGGAATCAAAAGAAAAATTAAATTATTTTTGCATAAAACACTTATTACTGCACTGATCAAGCAATCTAGCATATCTATCTATTTCCACAACTGACCATAGCAAAAGGAAAACATGTTCTAGGTTGTTTAAGTGGTGTGCCCCTGGACTGCAAAATTGATTCACCAACAAAATTATAAAATTAAATTTCGTATTGCACTCAAAAATCTCATATGTAGTTACCAGGGTGTCCGCATCCAAACGTCTGTATTCACTTAGCAAAGAGAAAATCTACACTCACTGGATTTTAAAAGGCAAACAAACTACAGTTTATTTTAAAAAAAAAAAAAACCCCACAAACTACCCCTTTAATCAAACTCTAAACTTACAGAAAACACAATGCAGCAGACATTATTATCAAACAGCTGACCTGTTCCGGCAGCCATACCATATATTGGGAAGCAACATTAAACATTTATTAGGTTTCCATTTCAGTACCAAAGATGAGACATTAATTTTTTATATAAGGAAATTTCAATATATTCCCATTACTGTTTTCTTGCAATAAGCAGAATGTAACTTATCAATAAATTGATTTATAGTTGTGTGCTGTAGAGAGCAGATTGTATAGAAACTTTATTCTGGGATTAAGAGGACACTAAAGCAAAAAGATACATTTGATAATTTGTCATTTTTGTATCACTGACACTAGCTTATGTGTTTAACCAAGGCATAACACATAGGGTAAGCGCCACTAGTGAAGCACTTGGGGTCAAACAGGACACAGATGGTGATTGGTGGGGCTGTGTGACTGCTGTTTGTGATTGGCTGACCACCTGTGTCTTGATGAGGAAGTGTAGCGCCAAGCAGGATTGTGCACAGGTTAAACACATAGTAAGCTAGGGTTAGTATCATTTAAAGTATGCTATAGCTTTAATTATACAAAAGAGAAGTACACCATACCTGCCAGAACAAAAACAAAGCATCCGAACAACCTGACCACACTCATGTTGAAATCTGCAAAGAAACAAACAAGATAATGCTGTGCAGAGCTAGAACATCACTTGTTATCTGAAGAAAAAAAAACGGTTAGTTGGCTCTTTCTATAAAGATTTTTATGTAGGATCATTTCTGAAAGTAGCACAAGATGCCTCAGCTGTCTTTTTAAACGTCCACATTTATCTCTTATTAAATTTGCTTCGTTCTCATAATATTCTGTGTTGGAGATACCTAGGTAGTCATCTGGAACACTAAATGGCAGGAAATAGTGCTGCCATCTAGTGCTCTTGTAAATGGATAACATCCTTGCAAAACTGATGCCCTATAGTGCTCCAGAAATGGGGCAGCTCCTAAGCTTACACCCCTGCTTTTCAACAAAAGATACCAAAAGAACAAGAATGAATAGACGTAAATTACAAAAGTTGTTTAAAATTGCTTGTTCTATCTGAATCAAACATTTTTAGGTTTTATATCCCTTTAAAGCAAAACCATGTTTCCCTTTTAAACCTTTTTCTGTATTTTCTAGAAATTTGAAGTTTTATAATTTGACCTGATAACTATATAACTCCTCCCTCTATCACCGAGACAAACATAAATTGGCCTATATTGTCCACAAACAAAAACTGACAGTCAGGTTTCATGCCATCAGGGTGGGTGAAGTGAATATAAATTCAGCATTCTCCAGACAATTGTCAGCCAGGCAGCATTAGGAAGTAGCCAGGCAGCATTAGGAAGTAGCCAGGTGGGGGTACTGTAGTAATTTGCAATATTATAACAAGTTCTGTTCATAAATGTTACTTAAGCAATCCAAAACACAAACTAATTACATAAACTAAATTAAAGGGACATTAAACACTAAATAGATGCTAGATAGATTGAGACATTCAAATAAAAGATTAGTCTAAGAATAACATGTAGATTTTATAAAGTTTCATTAGCTGTTTAAATATCGACAAAATAAGTATAACATTTTAGTATCTGTAAAACAATGTGAGCTGCCATGTTGTAACTTAGGTTACCTTCTGTGCTGTGGCCAATTAGGGACAGTTATAAATAGGGCACTAGAGTGAGCAGCCAATGGCTGTGTGTAATATAACAGTGTTCTGCACTTCCATTTCTAACTGGAACTGAAAAGCTCACAATTTCAGAATGGAATTACAGGAAAAGGGGACAGAATAAATAATGAAAGTATATTAGAGATTTTTTTTATATACAATGTATCATTTTATATTATCTCCAAGTGCTTAATGTCAATTTAATGATACATTTGTGCAACAAATAAATTAGAATATTAGCGAATTTTAGCTTAGACATGAAACACAACATTTATCTTTCATAATGTAGATAGAGAATACAATTTTAAAACAGCTTTCCAATTTATCTCTAATTTGCTTAATTCCTCAGATATCCTTTGTTGAAGAAATAACAATGCACATGGGAAAGCCAATCACACGAGGCATCTATGTGCAGCCATAATCAGAAGCTACTGAGCCTATCTAGATATGCTTTTTTAACAAATGAGATAAAGAGAATGAAGCAAATTAAGTAGAACTAAATTGGAAAGCTGTTTAAAACTTGCATTCTCTTTCTAAATCATGACAATTTGGGTTTCATGTCCCTTTATTACTGGTTAAATGCTAGCTAGGTAGCAGGGCTCGACATGGAAATCAGACTGGCCCTGGAAATATGAAAACCAGGCCCAAGAATTCCCTCTCCCCAGGCCCTGCTTTTACCCCCTAGCCGCTACAGACCCCACACCCTCATTAGGAGGGGAGTAGCATTGAAGAAATGTGATATTCATGCGCACAAGGCTCGCTCTGACCTCCCTGACAAAGGATATAGACCTATGGCAACTGCGGCCCACTGGGAAAGTCCCGGTATCCCATGGTCCAATCCAGCACTGCCAGGTGGTCAGTAAAAATTAAACTCATGATTCAGATAGAGCATGCAGTTTAAATTAACTTTCTAAAGTACTACTATCATCTAATTTGCTTTGTTCTCTTGGTATTCTTTGTTCAAAGCATACCAAGGTAGGATAAAGAGCAATGCAGTGCTGGAAGCCAGCTGCTGATTGGTGGCTACACAAATGCTTATCATTGGCTTACCTGATATGTTCAACTTGCTGCCATTTGCTCTTCAGCAAAGGATATTAAAATAAAGCATATTTAAAGGAGCAGTCTACACTAAAATTGTTATTGATAGAAAGTATTTTTATTACCTATTCCTCAGCTTTGCACAACCAACATTGTTATATTAATATACTTTATAACATTTAAATCTCAATCTCTGTCTGTTGCTAAGCCACTACAGTCAGCCTCTTAGCACATGCTTTTTTGTGCTCATGCCCGTGGAGTTATTTAAGATTTAGCACAACACAGCTAATTAGCTAAAATGCAAGTCAATAGATAATAAATAAAAAGTCATGTGATCAGGGGGCTATCAGAAGATGCTTAGATACAAGGTAATCACAGAGGTAAAAAGTATATTACTGTAACTGTTGGTTATGCAAAACTGGGGAATGGCTAATAAAGGAATCATCTATCTTTTAAAACAAATTCTATTGTAAACTGTCCCTTTAATACAAGTAAATTGGAAAGGTGTTTAAATTGGCATGCTCTAGCTGAATAATAAAGTTTTGAGTTTCAATAAGTCCAGAGGAGAATACGGATTGTAAATATTTACTTGTGCTGCATTATAAACACATCACTTGTTATTTTCCAAGATACAATGTAAAACTAGAACCCTAGCTCTTACCATACTCTTTACCCGACAAGGGAACAACCAATTAAAATATTACATAATATAAGGTATTATAGCCGTTGGCACATGCATTTGCCAACATATGATCAGTGTGCCACTGTGGATGTGAGAAACTGTTTACCTGTTCAGTACATTGCTAAAAACAGGTTTGAAAAGCATTCTGGTGTATTTTGTGGTCCCCTATTCTCAGAAATTATTTAAGAAATAAAAAAAAACTTGCATATTACCTGTCAAAGTCTACAGAGTGGTATACAAAGAACAGTCCGTGTCAAATCTCATTACTGCCTCATACCCAAATCCCAAGAGTGTTAATTTCCCTGAATATGCAAACTAGTGCCCTTTTTAGGTGATCTATACAGAGCAATAAAGAGTTAATGGTCAGTTAAAGGGACATACTGTAAAATTGTTTTCCCCTTAATGTGTTCTCAATTGATATACAGCTGCAGAGTTTAAAGGGACAGTTTACTCAAATTTTCACCCCTTTAATTTGTTCTCAATGATCCACTTTCCCTGCTGGACTGTATTAAATTGTTTATAAGTATTTCCATTAACCTTATATTGGCATTTGAAATAGTTTATTAAGCCTGTGGTATCCCCACCCATCCTGAAAGTTTTTGGCCTCGAAGCCATGCTGTGTTAACACAGTCAGTAGAAGAAATTACACTCCCAGTGCGGTATAGAATAGATAAGGTAATAAAATGTTTATTTCCATTGTTCTCTCCAAGTATTGGTGATTGGTTTATGGACAGATATAAGATAAAGAAGCAGGTATATGTGCACAATGTGATACAGTAATGAGATCTGATTATACCTACAAGATCAACCCATTGTATCAGGTTGTGGCTTCAAAACACAAAATCAGCTAGTTCATATACACAAGCCTTAAAAAAGCAAAATCTCATACATTTTATACTCTGCAGCTGTAAAATAAAGGAATTGGAAACACATTAAGGGAAAACTATTTATAGTATACTGTCCCTTTAAGTCACTGTATCACAATCAGCAATGGGAAACAAAATTACATAGTGAAAAAGCCTAACTTCTGTAGTTCAGTACTTACCAGAAACTTATACACAAATTTAAAACTCAATAATCAAAGAATAAACTTCAGATTCTGATAAAACGTGAGCCCAGTTCCCAAGTCTTTTGATAAAAGAAAAAACATTTAGTCATCTCCACCAGCTTTATAAGGTTAGAAGTCATTATCTCATTTCATTAATCTGCTAACCACCAGGGGATAATTACTTACAACCCTGTTTAATTGATTAGCATATTGTTGTATCGCCCTGTTAGTTTGTAGCCCATTCATTTTGCTGAAGAAGGTTTCACAGCAGTTATCAATTTAACGGCAAATGGAAAAGGTTACTGTAACACTGGAAATAAAATATGTGATATAATAATAAAGTAAATGCATTTGGGGAAGAAACAAGTACAAAAAATATCAAAGAGGCTTGGGACAAAAGATGCATCTTTAAAATAATTGTTTGCTAATTAAAGGGACATACACATTTAATAGGGAGTACACAGAGGCATGTTTGTTAGTCTTAAAGAGACAAAAGTTTCCAATTTACTTGCATTATCTAATATGATTTATTCTCTTGGTATCAGTTGTTAAAATTATAGTTCAGGAGCAATGAGAGCTTGCTGCTGATTGGTGGCTGCACATATATGCCGCTTACTAGATGTTCTCAGCTAGCTCCCAGAAGTGCATTGCTGCTCCTTCAACAAAGGATACCAAGAGAATGAAGTAAATTAGATAACAGAGGTAAATTGGAAAGTTGTTTAAAACACTATCAGAATTAAGAAATCATTTTTTGGGGTTTCATATCCCTTTAAACACTATATGGCAGCTGTGCTTGTAACAGTTACACATTTAGTGTGCAAGTCACGTGCACATTCCTCTATGCTCTTATGAAAAAGAGGTAACTTTCAACTAATTATATCAATGTTAGTTATAAAGTTTTCTGAGTCATAGAAGTTTAATAACTACCACAGGCGTAACTCAAATGAATGAAGCACTGAAATCTTCTACAGTGGGATGAAAAGGGGCTGCAACGCAGCATCTGAATGTTAGATTTAGTACATTGAGGTGCTACCAAGATAAACCCTTTGCACTGTAGTCCCTTAGCAACCTAATAATGTATTCTATGCATATTTCCTATGCACAGTGCTATATAACCTTGGTGTTTGGGCCAGTTTGGGCGAGGGTCTCGCTGAAAATAGCGATAGATGCTATTACAACATGCCTTTACTCCTGGACCATTCAGGCTATAGCACGGTTTTCCCACTGTAGATGAGAGCTGCACTACTTAACCACTTCAAAGGAAAATGAAAGCCAATGTACACGGTACGTTGCCTGTCATTAAGGGGTTAAAGAGATACGTGATTCAGAAAGAACATATTATTTTACAAAAACCTTTCCAAATGACTTCAGTTATTAAAACAACCTCCTTGGTATACTTTGTTGAAACTTGGTTCCTTTCCATGAGAGCATAAAGAGGTAGCGGCAGGAAAATGCACAAGTCTTTAGAACTATATGGCAGCAATGTCATATATAATGGTCAAGGCACATGCACCCTCTTGAACCTACCTCAGTATGCTCTCATGCAAAGGGGATACATTCCAACATGGGAAAGCAACAGAAAAAGGTCAATTTGATAACAGAATTTAAAGGTTTTTGATAAACAAAAAGTTCTACCCACTCTCTGAATCATGAACAATAAATTTTTTAATTTCAATATTTCTTTAAATAAACAATATCAATAGTTATGCAGCGATATATTATGTACATTTAAACAAAGATGTCAGCTTTTGGTAAATACATACATTTAATTCTACAACTGGAAATGGCATTAAATGGGAACTGACTTTGTTATCATTCATAGGGGTACATATCATGGTGCGGACAGACATGATCCGCTATAGCGAATCATGTCTGCCGCACATCGATAAATGCAGACAGCATACGCTGTCGGCATTTATCATTGCACGAGCAGTTCTTATGAACTGCTGGTGCAATACTGCCCCCTGCAGATTCGCGGCCAATCGGCCGCTAGCAGGGGGTGTCAATCAACCTGATCGTATTCGATCAGGCTGATTGCTGTCTGCCACTTCCGAGGTGACGGACGAGTTAAGGAGCAGTGGTCTTAGGCCCGCTGCTTCTTAACTTCCGATTCAGGTGGAACTGAAGCGGAGTGGGTCGGAAGCAGCATCCGCTGCTTCATAAATTGACCCCATAGTCTCAATATGACTGATTTCCCAGTTTCCTTTAAAGGGTCAGTAAATTCACACTTTCTTAAAGCTTAGGCTATGTTCCCCTCAAACATTACATTCCAACCGCATTGTTTATTTTAAATAAATATTATTTTTAAGATGTTTTATTAAATCTTACTTTTTCCAGTGTAACCGTT
The DNA here is from genome assembly GCF_027579735.1 of Bombina bombina. Taxonomy (NCBI): domain Eukaryota; kingdom Metazoa; phylum Chordata; class Amphibia; order Anura; family Bombinatoridae; genus Bombina; species Bombina bombina. The sequence goes on along the minus strand of NC_069507.1, from coordinate 34,166,675 downwards.
AATGGCCGCCCGTTCTCCAACCCCTCCATGACATCTCTAATGTGGGCGGTATAGACAAAATCTGTACTTCCCACATGCTAATTAGGTTACGCCCAATTTTCCTCCCACTGAAGTTCGCTCACGCTTCTGTCTCTACAGAGCGGCTTTGTATGACATTGCTATAGCGCATGCGTCAATGTCGTACCTATACATGAATACGATAGTAAATGATGTCATTGTGCGCACGTTCACTAATCTTGTACATAGCGCGACAGATATCATTACTATAGGTTGATGTCAAATTCTTCACAATATAAAAAAATATGCGGTGGTTCAGAAGGCGGGCAGTGAACATACAATGGGTAAAACTTTTGCGATCGAATAAATAGTTTAAAAAAAAAAGTTTATCAAAAGTGATGAATGAAACTTATGTTGAATACATGATGCAAATGTAATTTTGATGTTTAAATTTTAGAGTATACTGTCCCTTTAAAGGGACCTTAAACACTAAATAAATGATAGAATAAAGCATTCAAAGAAACGATTAGTCTGAGAATATTATGTAGATGCATTTTTTATAGTTTCATTAGCTGTTTAAATATTGACAAAATAAGTGTAAAGCTTTAGTGTCTATAAAACAATAGAAGTTACCATGTTGTAACTTAGGTTACCTTCTCTGCTGTGGCCAATTAGGGACAGTTATAAATAGGTACCTAGAGTGTGCAGCCAATGGCTGTGTGGAATAGAACATTGTTCTGCTCTTCCATTTCTAACAGGAACTGAAAAGCTCACAATTTCAGAATGGAATTACAGTAAAAGGGGACAAAATAAATAAATTGCAGTTTTTCTTTTGTATATACGATTTATCATTTTCTATTACCCTCTCAAAGTGTTTAATGTCCCTTTAACTAAAGTAAAAATATCAGCCCTAACTGTGTCTGCATTTACTTTTTGTGTAACTTGCACTGCCATTATTTGAAATAATACTGGTCATACCTGTAGCATAACAAGCAGGAGGCGTCTCTAGAGGAACTTTACCACAATTAATAAACAGTTATTATAGTATCATGTTTCTCACATATGATCACGAAATAAAAAACTTCTTTCTGGAAGCGACTGTTTTTCAGTTGGGATAAAAACAATGTAAAGGAATACTGAGTGAGAGGTCTTGTGGAGAAGGTTAGTTAAAGGGACACTGAACCCAAATTTTTTATTTCATGATTCAGATAGAGCATGCAAATTTAAGCAACTTTCTAATTTACTCCTATTATCAATTTTTCTTCGTTCTCTTGCTTTCTTTAATTTAAAAAGAAGGCATCTAAGCTATTTTTTGGTTCAGGACCATGGAAAGCACTTGTTTATTGGTGGGTGAATTTATCCACCAATCAGCAAGAACAACACAGTGTGTTCATCAAAAATGGGCCGGCATCTAAACTTACATTCTTGCATTTCAAATAAAGCTAGCAAGAGAATGAAGAAAATTTGATAATAGGAGTAAATTAGAAAGTTGCTTAAAATTGCATGCTCTATCTGAATCACGAAAGAAAAAAATTTGGGTTCAGTGTCCCTTTAAGTGGGCATCAACCTATTGGTTGTAAGACAGCAAATGATGTGGGTATTAACCCTTTAACTGCCAGAAAGTATAAATGAGACCTTGAGGCATCTTGCATTTTAAAATTTATCACATAACTTTGGAAAAATACTGTGCTGAAGTTATACTTATATGTTTTGTTTTTGGAGGTCTGTCACTGTCATATATATATATATATATATATATATATATATATATATATATATATATATATATATATATATATATATATATATATATATTATACTGTATATATATCTTGTCTCTATCAGCCAACCACCAATAACTGAACTCTTAACTGTCCTGCATTTTACAGGATTGTCCCTGATTGGGAGCTCTTTACTGATCACCATTCCTCCTTCCCCCTATTTCTGGAACCCAGGGACCACCTTAACCTGTGCAGCTCTGACTACAAGTGTCAGACACCCCCAGACTACCCTGCCCATACCAGGGATAAGAAACAAACGCTGGGAGGGTGCATATCGATAGCAGCACCAGCACTTACATTTCCTGCTAGTCTTAATAAATTAAATTGTTTTATTTGATATTTTAGCAATATTTACTAAACCTATTTTATTCAGTTATGACTGTATTTACTGTTTACATAGCACTTTAAAGGGAAATTCCGACCTTCTAATAATCAAGGCTTCCCCAGCAGCACAGCCCACATGACATTATGTCAGCACTAGGGAGCTTATCACAAGGTCACCAGGGTCCCTGCCCCAGTGACAAGGTGTCTATGAAGGTGACTGAGGGCGGAAGTCTACAGCCCTCACCTGCAATGTCGCCTCTCTGACACTAGGGGCCGCTGATTTTCTCCAGACGTTGGCAGTCATAACCATATGCTAGTACGTAGGCAATAGGCATGGAAGGAGGTTCTGTGCGTGGTTACCTGGTAACTTGACGTTGACGTGGTTGCCATGGGGATGCTGAGGCTCAGGCTGAAGAGGAGGAGGTTATTAGTGTCCGCCTGGTGCGGGGAGGGGCTGGAGCCGGCTGGGAGTGAGGGGCAGAGCTTGAAATCACTGAGACAGTGATCCGGCCTGTCTGTCGCGCACAGCCATGGAGCTCCGGGTGAGACTGGGGGCAGTGTGTGAGGGGACACTTAGGGTGGTGGGTCAGGGAATGTCCAAACAATCAGAACTAGCTATAAAACTTACTGTGAGGATGAATGGTTCAGAGAATTGTGAGGTGAAGGTGGGTTCGGGGATACTCATGGAAAGAATGGGGTTCAGCTGTACGTGAGTTGATGGTGAGGGGAAGAGTTGTAGGTGAGTTTATGATCAAAAGTATGTTATAAATGGGGGTCAGTCTGAGTGGGGTTTAGTTGATGGTCAGGAGTATAAGTTGTGAGTCAATCTAAATGGGCTTTAGTTGATGATCAGGAGTATAAATTGTGAGTGTGGGTCAGTCTAAATGGGCTTTAGTTGATCAGGAGTATAAGTTGTGAGTGTGGGTCAGTCTGAGTGGGGTTTAGTTGATGATCAGGAGTATAAGTTGTGAGTGTGGGTCAGTCAGAGTGGGGTTTAGTTGATTGTCAGGGGTATAAGTTGTGAGTGTGGGTCAGTCTAAATGGGCTTTAGTTGATGGTCAGGAGTACAAGTTGTGAGTCAATCTAAATGGGCTTTAGTTGATGATCAGGAGTATAAGTTGTGAGTGTGGGTCAGTCTAAATGGGCTTTAGTTGATCAGGGGTATAAGTTGTGAGTGTGGGTCAGTCTAAATGGGCTTTAGTTGACGATCAGGAGTATAAGTTGTGAGTGTGGGTCAGTCTAAATGGGCTTTAGTTGATGATCAGGAGTATAAGTTGTGAGTGTGGGTCAGTCTAAATGGGCTTTAGTTGACGATCAGGAGTATAAGTTGTGAGTGTGGGTCAGTCTAAATGGGCTTTAGTTGATGATCAGGAGTATAAGTTGTGAGTGTGGGTCAGTCTGAATGGGGTTTAGTTGATGATCAGGAGTATAAGTTGTGAGTGTGGGTCAGTCTGAATGGGGTTTAGTTGATGATCAGGAGTGTTACTTGTGAGTGTGGGTCAGGTGAGCATGTTGTTAATAGTGGAGAGTGAGTGTTGGTCAGGGATAAGTGAGGTTCAACAGTAGGTGAGTGAATGTTCAGGAGTATGTTGTGAGTGGGGTTCAGCTGTAGGTGATTTGATGGTCAGGGGAAGAGTGTGGAGGGAGTTTAGTTGTAGGTGAGTTTATTGTCAGAAGTATAAGTTATGAGTGGGGGCCAGGCTGAGCGGGGTTTAGTTGATGATCAGGAGTAAACGTGAGTGTACATCAGGTGATGATGTATTATTCAGTGGAGTGTGAGTGTTGGTCAGGGATAAGTGAAGTACAACGGTAGGTGAGTTGATGAACAGAAGTATAGGTTATGAGTGTTGTTCAGAGTCAGACATAGTGCAGTGGAAAGTGAGTGTGCACCAGGGGTTTCTGAGTTGAGGAAATCCTGAAGTGTAGACTGGAGATGGTGACACAAGGTCATGTAGAGTTTGGAGTAGTGTAGATGTATGAATTTAGTTTAGAACTAAGATGATTGTAGTTTAGTTGATGTGCTCGGGCATGTGAGTGATGTTTTGCTTGAGGTTTGAGCAGGGGAATGTGGATCAGAGGATGTTGAGGTGAATATTGTGGCCATGAGTGGAGGATTATATAGGGAACATGTAGCAAAATGGATCAGACTATGGTGAGCTGAGTGTGTATTGGGTCATTGCAGAATGATTGTAGTTTGAGGCTGAGATGAATGTGTGGGTGAGCAAAGGGGAATTAGATGGACAGAGTGAGCTGCTGTAGGCAATTGTAATTGCAACAATATTTAGAATTAAAACTACATAATGCAATAACTTGTGGTTCACTTTAAAATACTTTTTTCTTATTTGATCCTCCTTAAACTGCAGAGTTTAGCCCCTTGTGATCAGAGATCTGCTGTGTCAGGTAGATTACATCAGAGGTTGACAATTTTGAATGCTGAATATTGAGAAACCAGACAAACACTCTTTTATTTTTTAAAGAGGCAGACTAATGTTTATGTGCTTTTTATATATGACATCTAAAAAGGTTTTATAAGTAACATTCTTGATATCCAAACTCTGGGATTTTGAGCGGTGGCACCTTAGATTATTTGTTTATTATATTAACATGATCACAAATAAGAGACATTATCATGTTAGAATCTAAACTAAAACATGAAAACTAGAAGAGTGGATGGAGATTATCATCACAGAGAGGCAATCTGCCTATACCAGCCAAGCATCTAATAGGCTGGTTACATTTTAATTATAAGGATATCGAATTAGATTGATCAAAAAGCTAAACATTTACATGACTCACTGTTTAAATTATAACTATTAGTTTCTTAAAGGGACAATAAACCAAACCTATTTCTTTCATGATTCAGATAGAGAATACAATTTTAAACAAAATTCCAATTTACTTCTTTTATCTAATTTGCTCCATTATTTAGATATCCTTTGTTAAAGAAATAGCAATGCACATGGGTGAGCCAATCACAAATATGGGCAGCCACCAATCAGAATCTACTGTGCCTATCTAGATATGCTTTTCAGGAAGGAATATCAAGAAAATGAAGCAAATTAGATAAGAGGTATATTAGAAAGTTGTTTAAAATTGTATGAATGAAAGAGAACATTTGGGTTTAATGTCCCTTTAATCTTTTAATACATGTAATCATTTTAAATATAATTTTTAGTTGACAACGTAGTCTCTAAAAAGTCATTTGATTTAGCATAGGAATGTTTTTGTTCTGAGGTTCATGTGAACAAAGAAATACTGAGATCTGGCAACCTTTCTCCCTAATATAAAAAAAATATACATCTGTGTTTTGTAGCTGAGAAAGTTCTGCTTCCTGATTTTGTCATTGAACAAATATGAAAATGAGTTAATTTAAAAGATTGATGACTACAAATTTTATTGCTGTTTAAAAATAATCATCTAGAAGGTTGGTCATCCAGTCTATCCAGATGTTCTGCCAATTAAAAAAAAATGTTAATGAGAATACTCTTTACAAATGCTGGATACAACTAGAGTAACAAGGTTACCAATCACCATGCTATTGTTTTCCTCTTATGACTGTAGCTCTCTTTGAAGCCCTTGTCTTATTTTACCCCTCTGCAGTTTCACACTGAGAGCTGACATCTTGTTCCCATCCTGTGATAAAAGCAGTGCACATGCACAGATCACTGATATTGTCTTCTTGACAAGTCATTTTGTGCACTTCTGTTTAGACTGCACAATACAGGGTGGGAGCTGTACATTTTTGCAGTAGCTGCATTGCTCCATAGTATTCTTGAGGGCTTTTTTATATTCTGATCTAATTTTTAAACTGTTAAAAAAAACAAAGTGTGCAAGATACAGCTGTCAAAAAGCCGTCACATCATTCATCTGTGCAAGCGCACACGGTGCAACAATATGTGTGCTTCAAGATGGTGGCACCCATTATAAAGATGCAGACTTGCAGAGCTTTACCAGCTGGCTTATATAATAGGTTAAAATAAAAGCAGCCTTAAAATGAGCTGCAGGAATACAAGGAAAGACAATAGCATTGTAAGTTGTAACAATGTACGGTAGTTGTTCCCAGCAGTTTAATGTCCCTTTAAGCTGGCAAAGCTCTCAGGTTGTGAGTGGTCTGCACATTGTGTAAAATAAGCTACATTATATTAGCATGATAGGGTCTAATACCACTGAAGAGGCAAATAGGTGTATTTCTGCTCATTTCATTTGTATTTCAGTAATGTAAAAGTACTGATTGTAAAATGATTTTACCACTTTTGCAAGAGCTGTTTCATACTTTTCCATATCACAAAATGTGTATTTAGAGTAGTGCTAGAGGCTGTATATCGACCTTGGACTTCCGCAGCATCCCCATACACTTCTCTCGAGCAGGGAAATGACCTGTTTTTACCCTAAGAAAACTCTATTACCACGCATTTATGCTCAGTGCTTGCTGTTAATCTGATAGCTGGATCAAGAATACAATACAAAAGACATTTTGGAATTGGGCATAGAATTTGACCCTTTTTAGTACTTTTTTATTTTTTTATTAATCTTACGCAAAAGTTATTTCCATAAAACAATTAGTTTTTTCATTCATGTCCTTTGTTTAGCTATGTGTTTAACGCCTACAATGTGGTTAAACGCATAGCTGAAGTCTTAATTGAAAGTGGCAACACAGTGTACCTCCCAAGCAGGAAATGGCTAGTGAGACATTTTCGGCATATGCGTTTTGCCGCCAGTCACCAGCTGTTTCCTGCTCAGATGCTGCAATCTGTTACGTCTCATGATCATACATTTAGCTATAACCACTTCTGCAGCGGTAAACACAGTAAGCCAGTGATATAAGTGCAAATCAGAGTGTTTAATTTGTGCCTTAGAATGTTCCTTTCAGTGTCCTATCACCAGAAGTCACAGACAGATCAGAAGTGCAGGTGTCGGTGAATCAGTCAGGTTGAGTTATGGTTCCAGCGTGAAGCACAACTAAAATATCAAACAAGGTCTGTTGAGGAATATATGTTATAGGCACTCTTGGCTTAAAGCAGGGTTCAACAAATCTGTTTAAAATTTAGGAGCCAGACAGTGGTATTTGTACATAGATATTTGGGGAACAAAATAGCTATCACTGCTAATTGAAGAATAAACCAATGAAATGAGCTGAGTTTTCAGGGAGAGCAGACCTCATTAGCTTATTTTTTATATTTACACGCAATCCTCCATATTTCTCTAAACACGAGACCAATACTTGGAGAACAATGGGAAATTAACATTTTAGTGCCTTTCTCCAACCCCACATGCACCCCCACTGGGACCTTGATTTTCTTCTAAACCACCTTGTTTACATAGATTTTTCTCTAACCATAACTTTAAGGGACATGAAACACAGGATATACGTATATGCATTTTGTGATTGGCTGATGGCTGTCACATGATGCATTAGGAAATAAAATGTAACTAACTGACATTTGTCAGAAAAAAAGCTTCTTAGTTAAAATGCAACTTTATTAAATTTGCAATTCTACTGTTTAGTGGTTCTTCAATGATTCAGATACAGCATACAGTTTTAAAGCACTTTCTAATTTAATTCTGTTATCAAATGCACTTTATTCTCTTGGTGTCATTTTTGTTGAAGGAGCAGTATTTTACTACTGTGAGCTAGCTGAACACAGGTAGTCTGTCCCTTTTAAAGGAATACTAAACACCTTGTAATTAGAAGACATTTATGTTAACTGGCTATGGAAAAACACATCTTGTTTGCCATTTCTATTTGTTTACTGTCTTTTTTTAAGTAAAAATATATAAATGAGGGCAAACAATGCTATTTCAGTATTTGCACTTTATTACCACTCTGGCCTTTTATGTGACGGTAACTTTGTATTATTTCAGTGAGACAAGAAGTGAGGTGAGAATTTCTGTGTCAGATCTGAGTGATTCTCTGCATTACTAGCTGTGTAAAGGTGCTGATAATTGGGGATATCGCTGCCTTATCTAAACTGTGGACTTTACTCGTAATTACATCAGCACTGATGATAAAAGCTGTCATCTCAGAACCAAAGCTTTGGGCACTAGTTCTGTCATCTACAGCATGCAGCATTGTGTCTGTGGATTTAAAGGGACATGGAACCCAATTTTCTTTCAGGTTTCAGATATAACATACACATTTAAACAACTTTCCAAATTACTTCTATTATCAAATTTGCTTCATTCCCTTGATATCCCTTGATGGATGAGCAGTAGTGCACTACTGATTTGATAGCTGATCACATCTAGTCAGCCAATTACAAGAGACAAATGTGTGCAGGTACCAATCATCAGCTAGCTTCCACTAGTGTAGGATATGTACATATTCTTTTTCAACAATGGATACCAAGAGAACAAAATACATTTGATTAAAGAAAATAGCATTTTCTATCTGAATCATGCAAGTTTAATTTTGACTTTTCCCTTTAAACTAGTGCCTGGAATTAGTGTCACGTGCCTTATTTCTTCATATAGGATGTTATGTCTGTACACTGTCAGATCTGCAGCAGCCAGACCTGCTGACAGTACTGTCCTAGAGAAGTTTTGATACTGACGTGCAGATGTCTGCAAGGTCACAACTGCAATGTGACTTCCTTTTTCTATTGTTGCTGTGTGCTAAACACTTAGCATGGTGCTATGTTCTCACTGCGGCTATTTTTGCACGGTGAGCACAATTCTCTTGAAGGACCAGTAAATACAGTAGATTTGCATAATTTTGACTTGAGTGTCACTTTAACACATTGTTTGTTAACTTTGAAGGAGCATGAGATTTAAAATGAAGCTTGAATGATTCTAGTTAACTAAATTTAAAAAAATGACTTCACATTTACATCTTTCTCTTGGTCTCGTTTAATAAAACTCCCCCCCCCCCCCTACTTATGACGCTCAGGAGCCTGAATCTGCCTTAAAATAATGTTTATTGTTTTAAAAGATAGATAATCCCTTTATTACCTACTAGTCCTAAAGCCCCTTTCACATGGGCCATTTTTAGCAGTACAGTGGTCCCACCCCTTGCTCTCCCCCCCTCTTTTTTTGCTCTCTCTCCCCCTCTTTTCTGCTCTCTCTCTCTCTCTCTCTCTCTCCCCCCTCTTTTCTGCTCTCTCTCTCTCTCCCCTCTTTTTTGCTCTCTCTCTCTCCCCCCTCTCTTTTGCTCTCTCTCTCTCCCCCCTCTCTTTTGCTCTCTCTCTCTCCCCCCTCTCTTTTGCTCTCTCTCTCTCCCCCCTCTCTTTTGCTCTCTCTCTCTCCCCCCTCTCTTTTGCTCTCTCTCTCTCCCCCCTCTCTTTTGCTCTCTCTCTCTCTCCCCCCTCTCTTTTGCTCTCTCTCTCTCTCTCTCTCCCCCCTCTCTTTTGCTCTCTCTCTCCCTCCTCTCTTTTGCTCGCTCTCTCTCTCCCCCCCTCTCTTTTGCTCTCTCTCTCCCCCCTCTCTTTTGCTCTCTCTCTCCCCCCCTCTCTTTTGCTCTCTCTCTCCCCCCTCTCTTTTGCTCTCTCTCTCCCCCCTCTCTTTTGCTCTCTCTCTCCCCCCTTTCTTTGCTCTCTCTCTCTCCCCCCTCTCTTTTGCTCTCTCTCTCCCCCCTCTCTTTTGATCTCTCTCTCCCCCCCTCTCTTTTGATCTCTCTCTCCCCCCTCTCTTTTGATCTCTCTCTCCCCCCTCTCTTTTGATCTCTCTCTCCCCCCTCTCTTTTGCTCTCTCTCTCCCCCCTCTCTTTTGCTCTCTCTCTCCCCCCTCTCTTTTGCTCTCTCTCTCCCCCCCTCTCTTTTGCTCTCTCTCTCCCCCCTCTCTTTTGCTCTCTCTCTCCCCCCCTCTCTTTTGCTCTCTCTCTCCCCCCTCTCTTTTGCTCTCTCTC
>NC_069507.1:34114233-34146733 GCF_027579735.1 Bombina bombina | reverse complement strand
GGTAAATATTATAGGGACGCTGTAAAATCTTCTTCAATTTTAGTGTGATTGCATTTTATTTATTTTACCTACTAGAGTGTATTATACTGTTTACCACTAATTTATTTATCTTTATTTTGTTGTGTGTAATAGCTGCGTTTGATGTTGAAACTTCCACCTATGCAGCAAATTACAAAACTGCAGTATTGGCTATAAAAGCTCTGTAAACATGAGCCAGCAGCAGCAGAAATCAACCTCTCAACTGGGGGGGGCATCTCATCTAAAAGGGTGTTCCCGATAACTCTTATAACTTGCTTGAGTCCATTTACATTTAATTATAAAAATCTTGTTCTTCAGAAGAAGCAGCTTACTTTCATTTTACAATATTAGACATTTATTTCCATTCCTAATGTTGCTATGGTGCACATTTCATACTAAAACTAGAATAAACTGGGTTCCTTGATATCTGAAGATCTATGAAGAAAATTACTCTTGTAAATGAGTAACCTGCAAACTTAAGTTTGTAAATGGAGTTTTTCTAGTGGTGCACTTAAGCTCTTGGTTGCCAGAGGGCTATAACATTTCCTTGCATCAAGAGGATAAAGGGAAATGTAAGTCAAAATTTACTGTTCATGATAATAAAGCGTACTATATATATATATATATATATATATATATATATATATATATATATATATATAATCTTACCACGGTAACATTGAGGTATGCTTAGGAGTGTGCACGTGTCTGTATGGCAGCAGTGTTTGCAGCAATGTTATGAATGAATTGCTCAAGACACATGGACATGAAAAATTAAATATATATATGTATACACACACCGCACTCAGACTGGACTGGGTACACATCCTAAGCCACAGCCCTGAACACTGACAGACAGCTGCAAAGTTCCCAGCAACCCAGGCAGTTAACCCCAGAACAGCCTGGGTGACAGCCCCGCAGGGAAGCATTACAAACATTATCAACACAAGAGCAGATTCCCAGTAATGTTTAAAAGCAAAACTGCGGGAAGTCAGTTACATTTGGGGCCAAAGGATCAAACCCAGGACCACGACAAGGTCTCCCCCTTCCTGGGACCCTAAACCAGCACCCACACAATGCATACTTCCAAAGAAACCAACTGGGAACCTCCCAGGGTGACACAGGCTTTTGTAACATCCCCTATGTAAATACAAAAAACAGGAATGGACCGCACTCACATCCTAAGCCACTGCAGATTTGTCAGCTGCAAATCCATGATGTGAATCTCCTGTTCCACCACATCCCAAAGGTGCTTTATTGGATTGAGATCTGGTAAATGTGGAGGCCATTGGAGTACAGTGAACTCATTGTCATGTTTAAGAAACCAGTTTGAGATGATTTGAGCTTTGTGACATGGTGCATTATCCTGCTGGAAGTAGCCATCAGAAGATGGGTATACTGTAGTCATAAAGGGATGGACATGGTCAGCAACAATACTCGGGTAGGCCGTGGCATTTAAACAATGCTCAATTGGTACTAAGGGGCCCAAAGTGTGCCAAGAAAATATCTCTTACACCACCAGCCTGAACCGTTGATACAAGGTAGGATGGATCCATGCTTTCATGTTGTTCACGCCAAATTCTGACCCAAGCATCTGAATGTCGCAGCTGAAATCGAGACTCATCAGACCAGGCAACATTTTTACAAACTTCTATTGTGCAATTTTGGTAAGCCTGTGCGAATTGTAGCCTCAATTTCCTGTTCTTAGCTGACAGGAGTGGCACCCGGTGTGGTCTTCTCCTGCTGTAGCCCATCTGCATCAAGGTTCGATGTGTTGTGCGTTCAGAGATGGTATTCTGCATACCTTGGTTGTAACAAGTTATTTGAGTTACTGTTGCCTTTCTATCATCTCGAACCAGTCTGCCCATTCTCCTCTTACCTCTGATATCAACAAGGCATTTTCGTCCACACAACTGCCGCTCACTGGATATTCTCTTTTTGGACCATTCTCTGTGAACCCTAGAGATGGTTGTGCGTGAAAATATAATATATATAAAAGTAATTTTTTTTTTCTCACTGAATCACAAACATTTAAAAAAAAAATTGATGCTCCTTGAAATGGCCATAGCCCCAGAAGTCTAGTACCAAATAACTCGGTGTCTCTATTGCTCACGTTTCTCATGCTAAGACTTTCCTTTGTAAATCAGCTATAACATTATTTTAGATGCAAGTTCTCATGTTGTGTACGTACTGCTTCACTAAGGGGATATGTTGTTATCTTTTCTTTTAGGAGACTTTGGAAATCTATAAAGAAATCGTGTTATCTTATTTATCTGATGCCAGAAGCTTTGTTAATGGGAGATGTAAAGACATTGAATCTTTTTCGCTTATTGCCGTGACTGTTGGATCTACTCTGCTGCTAGTATGGCTTTACAATTTTATTTTTCAGCCTGAGAGTAAGTGTTGTTTTCTTCATTCTAATGTTAAAACTGGTATAAAAGTCACAATTCATGATTCAGGTTGCAGTTTTATGACATTTTTCAATTTAATTCTGTTATCAAATTAACTTCTCTTGCTATCCTTTGTTGAAAAGCATACATAGGAGCAGCACTGTACTCCTGGGAGCTAGCTGCTTATTGGCGGCTGCACATATGACTCTTTTTATTGGCTCAACAGATGTTTTCATCTATGTCTCAGTAGTGCTTTGCTGCTCCTTCAACAAAGAATACCAAGAGAATGAAGCAAATTTGATAAAAGAAGTAAATGAGAAAGTTGTTTAAATTTGTATGCTCTGTTTGAGTCACTAAATAACTTTTTGGGTTTTCATGTCTCTTTAAAGGGACACTTAGGTCAAAATAAATTGTCATGATTCAGATACAGCATGTCATTTTAAACAACTTTCCAATTTACTTCCATTGAAAAATAATTGCACAGTCTTTTATATTTACACTTTTTGAGTCACCAGATCCTACTGAGCATGTGCAAGAACTCAGACTATACGTATATGCATTTGAGATTGGCTGATTGCTATCACATGGTAAAGGGGGAGTGGAAATATACATAACTTTGAAATTTGTTAGAAAAAAATCTACTACTCATTTGAAATTCAGAGTAAATGCTATTTTATTGTCTTGTTATCTTGCATTTGTTGATTATGCAAATCTACTGTGTTAACTGGTCCTTTAAGCTATCCAAGGCATGCATTAATTGCACAATTTAACAAATTGATTTAATAATAATTTGTGCAACAAACATTGGAAAACTAATTTGGTTAATGTTGACCGGGTGGTCAGTAAAATCAGTCAAGTGGTGTGCTTATTAAAAAGGGGAGAACACTATCATATATTCTATTACATTTTATTGTTCCATATAAAACATAGGAATTTTGATTCTTCTAATGTCAAAAATAAAAAATGCAGTGTTAAGAAACAATATTTTCTTCTGCTTATAATGGTAAATTTCAACTTTGTTTTCGATATTGTATATAACTCAGTTAAAGGGACAGTCAATTCCACAATTTTTACTGTTTAAAAAGATAGATAATCCCTCTGCGATGCTGTCTTTAAAGAGTTATGTCTGCACTTTTGAATATTTCGCTGGCATTGACTTGTTATACCAGCTGCAGCGTATAAAATGTATGAGAAATTGCTAATTTATTCTTCTTTTTGCAAATTATATAACTGGATTTGCTCTTTGGAAAAAAAGCTCATCAAAATAGGCTAAGCTTGCAGACAGATCAGATCTCATCACTCAAATACTTCCCTTTCTTATCTCTGTCTCTGTACAATACTTAGAAAGAACAATTGAAAATTAACATTTTAGAGCTTTATCTCCCTCCCACTGTGAGAGTAATTTCTTCTGCTGGCTGTGCGTTTACATAGTTTTTAATAGCCTATACCTAGGTATAGAAACTTTCAGTATAGGTAGGGATACTACAGGCTAAATCAGCTATTTCAAATGCCAATATAAAGGGTAATAAGCTATTTGTAAACAATTTAATACACTCCAGCAGGTAAAATGGATAATTGGTTACAAATTAAAGGAGAGAAAGTGTTTTGGTCCCTTTTTAAACACTGAAGATATGTATAAAGATTTGACTTTTATAAAATAATAGATGATGCTATATTTTAACTTACATTTTCCCCCTATCTGTCTCCAGTGCTGAGGATATTAGGGACAAATATATAAAACAAAATTAGGCTACACTTACCTGCTGTAGAATTTTCTGTCCAACTACATAAGATGTCACAACATCACCTGTATTTAGAATTTTCTGTCCAACTACATAAGATGTCACAACATGACCTGTATGTCTGATATTATTTTAGTATATTATGAAACAGCCAAAATATTATATATACAGATATAGATATTTATATTTCTCTTGTTAAGTGTATCCAGTCCACGGATCATCCATTACTTGTGGGATATTCTCCTTCCCAACAGGAAGTTGCAAGAGGATCACCCACAGCAGAGCTGCTATATAGCTCCTCCCCTCACTGCCATAGTCATTCTCTTGCAACTCTCAACTAAGATGGAGGTCGTAAGAGGACTGTGGTGTTTTATACTTAGTTTATTTCTTCAATCAAAAGTTTGTTATTTTTAAATGGTACCGGAGTGTACTGTTTATCTCAGGCAGTATTTAGAAGAAGAATCTGCCTGCGTTTTCTATGATCTTAGCAGAAGTAACTAAGATCCTTTGCTGTTCTCACATATTCTGAGGAGTGAGGTAACTTCAGAGGGGGAATAGCGTGCAGGTTTTCCTGTAATAAGGTATGTGCAGTTAAAATATTTTTCTAGGGATGGAATTTGCTAGAAAATGCTGCTGATACCGAAGTAATGTAAGTAAAGCCTTAAATGCAGTGATAGCGACTGGTATCAGGCTTATTAATAGAGATACATACTCTTATAAAAGTGTATTTTAAAACGTTTGCTGGCATGTTTAATCGTTTTTTACATATGTTTGGTGATAAAACTTATTGGGGCCTAGTTTTTTCCACATGGCTGGCTTGAATTTTGCCTAGAAACAGTTCCCTGAGGCTTCCCACTGTTGTAATATGAGTGGGAGGGGCCTATTTTGGCGTTTTATTGCACAGCAAAAATTACAGACACAGACATCCAGCTTCTTCCTGCATGATCCAGGACTTCTCTGAAGGGCTCAAAAGGCTTCAAAAGTCGTATTGAGGGAGGTAAAAACCCACAGTAGAGCTGTGGCAGTTGTTGTGACTGTTTAAAAAACGTTTTTGTCATTTGTTATTCCGTTTTTGGTATTAAGGGGTTAATCATCCATTTGCAAGTGGGTGCAATGCTCTGCTAACTTATTACATACACTGTAAAAATTTCGTTAGTGTAACTGCATTTTTTCACTGTTATTTCAAAATTTGGGAAAATTTGTGTTTCTTAAAGGCGCAGTAACGTTTTTTTATATTGCTTGTAAACTTGTTTTAAAGTGTTTTCCAAGCTTGCTAGTCTCATTGCTAGTCTGTTTAAACATGTCTGACACAGAGGAACCTACTTGTTCATTATGTTTGAAAGCCATGGTGGAGCCCCATAGGAGAATGTGTACTAAATGTATTGATTTCACCTTAAACAGTAAAGATCAGTCTTTATCTATAAAAGAATTATCACCAGAGGGTTCTGTCGAGGGGGAAGTTATGCCGACTAACTCTCCCCACGTGTCAGACCCTTCGCCTCCCGCTCAGGGGACGCACGCTAATATGGCGCCATTTACATCAGGGATGCCCATAGCGATTACCTTGCAGGACATGGCTGCAATCATGAATAATACCCTGTCAGAGGTATTATCTAGATTGCCTGAATTAAGAGGCAAGCGCGATAGCTCTGGGGTTAGGAGAGATACAGAGCGCGCAAATGCTGTTAGAGCCATGTCTGATACTGCGTCACAGTATGCAGAACATGAGGACGGAGAGCTTCAGTCTGTGGGTGACATCTCTGACTCGGGGAAACCTGATTCAGAGATTTCTAATTTTAAATTTAAGCTTGAGAACCTCCGTGTATTGCTTGGGGACGTATTAGCTGCTCTGAATGACTGTAACACAGTTGCAATTCCAGAGAAATTGTGTAGGCTGGATAGATACTATGCGGTGCCGGTGTGTACTGACGTTTTTCCTATACCTAAAATGCTTACAGAAATTATTAGCAAGGAGTGGGATAGACCCGGTGTGCCCTTTTCCCCACCTCCTATATTTAGAAAAATGTTTCCAATAGACGCCACTACACGGGACTTATGGCAGACGGTCCCTAAGGTGGAGGGAGCAGTTTCTACTTTAGCAAAGCATACCACTATCCCGGTTGAGGACAGTTGTGCTTTTTCAGATCCAATGGATAAAAATTAGAGGGTTACCTTAAGAAAATGTTTATTCAACAAGGTTTTATTTTACAGCCCCTTGCATGCATTGCGTCTGTCTCTGCTGCGGCGGCATTCTGGTTTGAGGCCCTGGAAGAGGCCATCCAGACAGCTCCATTGAATGAAATTATTGACGAGCTTAGAACGTTTAAGCTAGCTAACTCATTTGTTTCTGATGCCATTGTTCATTTGACTAAACTAACGGCTAAGAATTCCGGATTTACCATCCAGGCGCGTAGGGCGCTATGGCTTAAATCCTGGTCAGCTGACGTGACTTCAAAGTCTAAATTACTCAACATTCCTTTCAAGGGGCAGACCTTATTCGGGCCTGGCTTGAAGGAAATTATTGCTGACATTACTGGAGGCAAGGGTCATACCCTTCCTCAGGACAGGGCCAAATCAAAGGCCAAACAGTCTAATTTTCGTGCCTTTCGAAATTTCAAGGCAGGAGCAGCATCAACTTCCTCCGCTTCAAAACAAGAGGGAACTGTTGCTCATTCCAGACAGGCCTTTAAACCTAACCAGTCCTGGAACAAGGGCAAGCAGGCCAGAAAGCCTGCTGCTGCCCCCAAGACAGCATGAAGGAACGCCCCCCTATCCGGAAACGGATCTAGTGGGGGGCAGACTTTCTCTCTTCGCCCAGGCGTGGGCAAGAGATGTTCAGGATCCCTGGGCGTTGGAGATCATATCTCAGGGATATCTTCTGGACTTCAAAGCTTCTCCTCCACAAGGGAGATTTCATCTTTCAAGGTTATCAGCAAACCAGATAAAGAAAGAGGCATTCCTAAGCTGTGTGCAAGACCTCCTAGTAATGGGAGTGATCCATCCAGTTCCGCGGACAGAACAAGGACAGGGATTTTATTCAAATCTGTTTGTGGTTCCCAAGAAAGAGGGAACCTTCAGACCAATCTTGGATCTAAAGATCTTAAACAAATTCCTCAGAGTTCCATCATTCAAAATGGAAACTATTCGGACCATCCTACCCATGATCCAAGAGGGTCAGTACATGACCACAGTGGACTTAAAGGATGCCTACCTTCACATACCGATTCACAAAGATCATCATCGGTTCCTAAGGTTTGCCTTTCTAGACAGGCATTACCAATTTGTAGCTCTTCCCTTCGGGTTGGCCACTGCCCCGAGAATTTTTACAAAGGTTCTGGGCTCACTTCTGGCGGTTCTAAGACCGCGAGGCATAGCGGTGGCTCCATATCTAGACGAAATCCTGATACAGGCGTCAAGCTTTCAAATTGCCAAGTCTCATACAGAGATAGTTCTGGCATTTCTGAGGTCGCATGGGTGGAAAGTGAACGTGGAAAAGAGTTCTCTATCACCACTCACAAGAGTCTCCTTCCTAGGGACTCTTATAGATTCTGTAGAGATGAAAATTTACCTGACGGAGTCCAGGTTATCAAAACTTCTAAATGCTTGCCGTGTCCTTCATTCCATTCCACGCCCGTCAGTGGCTCAGTGCATGGAAGTAATCGGCTTAATGGTAGCGGCAATGGACATAGTGCCATTTGCGCGCCTGCATCTCAGACCGCTGCAATTATGCATGCTAAGTCAGTGGAATGGGGATTACTCAGATTTGTCCCCTCTACTAAATCTGGATCAAGAGACCAGAGATTCTCTTCTCTGGTGGCTTTCTTGGGTCCATCTGTCCAAGGGTATGACCTTTCGCAGGCCAGATTGGACGATTGTAACAACAGATGCCAGCCTTCTAGGTTGGGGCGCAGTCTGGATCTCCCTTAAAGCTCAAGGATCATGGACTCAGGAGGAGAAACTCCTCCCAATAAATATTCTGGAGTTAAGAGCAATATTCAATGCTCTTCTAGCTTGGCCTCAGTTAGCAACACTGAGGTTCATCAGATTTCAGTCGGACAACATCACGACTGTGGCTTACATCAACCATCAAGGGGGAACCAGGAGTTCCCTAGCGATGTTAGAAGTCTCAAAGATAATTCGCTGGGCAGAGTCTCACTCTTGCCACCTGTCAGCGATCCACATCCCAGGCGTAGAGAACTGGGAGGCGGATTTTCTAAGTCGTCAGACTTTTCATCCGGGGGAGTGGGAACTCCATCCAGAGGTGTTTGCTCAACTGGTCCATCGTTGGGGCAAACCAGAACTGGATCTCATGGCGTCTCGCCAGAACGCCAAGCTTCCTTGTTACGGATCCAGGTCCAGGGACCCTGGAGCAACGCTGATAGATGCTCTAGCAGCTCCTTGGTTCTTCAACCTGGCCTATGTGTTTCCACCGTTTCCTCTGCTCCCTCGACTGATTGCCAAAATCAAACAGGAGAGAGCCTCTCTTCCACCATGGACTCTGCCTCTGAGGCAGGACCTTCTAATACAAGGTCCTTTCAATCATCCAAATCTAATTTCTCTGAGACTGACTGCATGGAGATTGAACGCTTGATTCTATCAAGGCGTGGCTTCTCCGAGTCAGTCATTGATACCTTTTAATACAGGCTCGGAAGCCTGTCACCAGGAAAATCTACCATAAGATATGGCGTAAACATCTTTATTGGTGTGAATCCAAGAATTACTCATGGAGTAAGGTTAGGATTCCTAGGATATTGTCCTTTCTCCAAGAGGGTTTGGACAAAGGCTTATCAGCTAGTTCTTTAAAAGGACAGATCTCTGCTCTGTCTATTCTTTTGCACAAGCGTCTGGCAGAAGTTCCAGACGTCCAGGCATTTTGTCAGGCTTTGGTTAGGATTAAGCCTGTGTTTAAAACTGTTGCTCCCCCGTGGAGCTTAAACTTGGTTCTTAAAGTTCTTCAGGGAGTTCCGTTTGAACCCCTTCATTCCATTGATATTAAACTTTTATCTTGGAAAGTTCTGTTTTTGATGGCTATTTCCTCGGCTCGAAGAGTCTCTGAGTTATCTGCCTTACATTGTGATTCTCCTTATCTGATTTTTCATTCAGACAAGGTAGTTCTGCATACCAAACCTGGGTTTTTACCTAAGGTGGTTTCTAACAGGAATATCAATCAAGAGATTGTTGTTCCATCATTGTGTCCTAATCCTTCTTCAAAGAAGGAACGTCTTTTGCATAATCTGGACGTAGTCTGGGCCTTGAAGTTTTACTTACAGGCTACTAAAGATTTTCATCAAACATCTGCCCTGTTTGTCGTTTACTCTGGACAGAGGAGAGGTCAAAAAGCTTCGGCAACCTCTCTCTCCTTTTGGCTTCGGAGCATAATACGCTTAGCCTATGAGACTGCTGGACAGCAGCCCCCTGAAAGGATTACAGCTCACTCTACTAGAGCTGTGGCTTCCACCTGGGCCTTTAAAAATGAGGCCTCTGTTGAACAGATTTGCAAGGCTGCGACTTGGTCTTCGCTTCACACCTTTTCAAAATTTTACAAATTTGACACTTTTGCTTCTTCGGAGGCTGTTTTTGGGAGAAAGGTTCTACAGGCAGTGGTTCCTTCCGTTTAAGTTCCTGCCTTGTCCCTCCCATCATCCGTGTACTTTAGCTTTGGTATTGGTATCCCACAATTAATGGATGATCCGTGGACTGGATACACTTAACGAGAAAACATAATTTATGCTTACCTGATAAATTTATTTCTCTTGTAGTGTATCCAATCCACGGCCCTCCCTGTCCTTTTAAGGCAGGTCTAAATTTTAATTAAACTACAGTCACCACTGCACCCTATGGTTTCTCCTTTCTCGTCTTGTTTCGGTCGAATGACTGGATATGGCAGTGAGGGGAGGAGCTATATAGCAGCTCTGCTGTGGGTGATCCTCTTGCAACTTCCTGTTGGGAAGGAGAATATCCCACAAGTAATGGATGATCCGTGGACTGGATACACTACAAGAGAAATAAATTTATCAGGTAAGCATAAATTATGTTTTACAGCCATGGAAAATATCACAAGTAGAGAAAAGATTACTACTCAACTCATTCATAAGTAGTGACACAAGCCCAAATTCTTATTTATGTGCTTTAATTTTTTTGGACTCAGACAGAAGATACAATTTTAAAAAGTTTCCTATTATAAAATTCGCTTTGCTTTATTCTTTTGTCGAAGCTATACCTAGGTAGGTATCTGGAGCACTTTATGGCAGGAAATTATACTGTCATCTAGTGCGCTTGCAAAGGGATATTATTCTTGCTAAACTGCTGTCATAAAGGGCGCCAGGCACATGCTCGCTCCTGAGTTTAGTCCCTAATTTTTAACAAAAGATGCAAAGAAAACAAAGACAATTTGATAAATTAAAATCGCATGCTTTATCTATCTAAATCATGAGAAGAAACATTTTGGGTTTAATGTCCCTTTTTATTTTGGGCTTTGTACATATGATTTCTGCAGCAGCATTTTGTTCTTTTGCATTCCGACACTTTCTATCTTTTGCAGGTCTGATCTCCAGGGGTAAAAAGCAGTTTTTCAGATTAGTACGGAGGTTACCTTTTATCGGTACAAAGGTGAGTTACTGTGGGACAATTCCATGTTCATCTATGCACCTTGTATATGTAATCTATTTGTGCTTTTTTTATTTTCCCTCTAATCTACATGTGCAGGAGAAATGGTACAATTGTGCATTTGATGTACAATGTCCTTAGCTGGGTTTTGAGTTTACTAGAGTTCGTTGAACTGCTGTGACTGCCAAGTGATGTTGTCATGCTAATTTGTTCTCATGGGGCATTATACAAAAGCTAGGAAAGGAACTTTTTTATTTGGTTATTCTGTATAAAAAGAAGCAAAGCTCCTTATAGGAACAGTCTACTGTTTTTATTGTTTACAAATATAGATAATCCCTTTATTAGCCATTCCCCAGTTTTGCATAACCATCACAGATATATTAATACACTTTTTACCTCTGTGATTATCTTGTATCTAAGCTTCTGCAGACTTCCCCTTTATTTCAGTTCTTTTGGCAGACTTGCATTCTAGCCAATCGGTGCCATCTCATAAGTAACTCCACAGGAGTGAGCACAATGTTATCTATGTGACACACATGAACTAGCGCTCTTTAGCTGTGAAAAACTGTCAAATGCACTGAGATAAGAGGTGGCCTTCAATGGCTTAAATTAGCACATGAGCCTACCTAGGTTTAGCTTTCAACAAAGAATATCAAGGGAATAAAGCAAATTTGATGATAAAAGTAAATTGGAAAGTTGTTTAAAATTGCATGCCCTATCTGAATCATGAAAGTTTAATTTAGTGTCCCAATTAAGTCTGAGGAATTATTTGTCCAGCAATGTGTATATAGATACCAGGAGAATGGCCGGCTGTGCTTCTTCAGTTTTCTTTCTCAGAATCTACAAATATTCTTCAGATAGTTCTAAAAAATAAATAAATAAAGTGCCTTTATATTAATTTGTTGGCATTCACTGTAACGGTTACAAACTCTGAAACAGGATTTAGGGGCTGAATTATCAAGCTCTGAATGGAGCTTGGTGCCCCTCGCTGGAAACAGCAGTTATGAACCAGCGGTCTAAAGACCGCTGCTCTGAGGCTGTGGACATCAATCTGCCCGATCCTATACGATCGGGCTGATTGACACCCCCTGCTAGTAGTCGATTGGCCAAACAGTTCACAAGAACCGCTCGCACTTACATAAATTGCCCCCTTTGTAACCTGATTTTGTTTTTGTACATTTTCTTACAAAAAAAAAAACCTGAAACAAGTATTTTGAATAGTTAACGGAAAAATATGCAACTTCTTGAGATTTTTTTTTTCCCCATACCCAATAATATTTTGTATTTGTTTTTGGTTTCCCTTAGACTAAATTTGTTTTCTGCATTTAATCTTACGCTGTGTCCTATGTCCTTTTGGACTGTTAAACCTTTTGATAAGATAACCCTATCAATAAATCCATTTATTTTCAAGGATTGCAGAATCTTCTATCACAAAATCAACTATCTTCACTAGTAAATCATTAATTCGCATTATTTGAATTAAGATGTATGACTTTAAGCAATCAGTGAACCAATCGCACGCTGACCATGCCACACATGAGGTCGCTGCATAATCTGTAGGATGCCGTGTGCAGATACTGGGCCACATTACGAGTGGCACGCTAATAGTTACGCACAAGCAAAAAGGGGTCTATCACAACTGTTTGCGCACATTGGGTGTAGCGCTCATATTACATGTTGAAAATAAACAGATCGCTTGAGCGCAAGTTAATGTGTGTTGGCATAGCACATTCTCTAAGCTCTGGTTAACTGGTTTGCAAAACAAAAAAGTGTCACAAAACGCATCAAAAATACATTTAAAAGTACAGTTACACTCTCATAATAACACCATTTAATAAAATATTGCACAAAAAGTTATAAGGGCTCAAAGATATGAGGTCTCAGTTGTTAAAGCCCTTTGCAGCCCTTTTTTTTTTTTTTTTTCATAGAGATATATTATACATGTGTGTGTCTGTATGTATGTGTATATATATATATATATATATATATATATATATATATATATATATATATATATATATATATATATATATGTGTGTACATATGTATTTACAGACATATAAACACATAAATGGATTATGTTTGTGTGTGTGTGTGTATTACAAGCATTAAATCATTGTGGATATATTGCCAAATGTTGCAATAGAACACACAGGTAGCACACTATATGGAGCAACAGCACCTTTATTGCCTCTATTGCCAAATGTTGTTAGCAAGGTTCTAAATATACTCCTATCTGGAGGTATCAAGCATAGAAACAACCCTTTTACATAAAGCTTTTACAACCATTTATCTTATGATTGCAGTAGCATCATGGAAAATGTAGTTCCAAAACATCTGAGGTGCCAAGGTTTCTGACCACTACTCTAGGCCATGTTGTCCAGCATTTATCCTTGATTGATTTTATCCCTGTATGAGTTGCGCATTTAGATTTTTAATCATGAGAATATCACAAAGATTTAATTTGTTTCCAGCCCCAGATAGCCAGGGAATAGGCACAGTGGCACTGGGTTTATGTTGGAATTCCCTGTTACAACTGCAACCCTCTAGCTTTGGGAATGTGATTGTGTGCTTTACATATCTGCAGGGCATTAAATGTTTTAAGGGATATTAATTGCAAAATGTAATTGTCCAGAAAATGTTTAATAAGAAGTATTAAAAATTGCTATGTGTCATTTTGGTCTTGGTTTTTTTCACTGTCCCCACAGAGGCTTAAAAGGAAAGTATACACTCATTTTCATATAACTGCATGTAATAGACACTACTATAAAGAATAAGATGCAGAGATACTGATATAAAAATCCAGTATAAAACTGTTTAAAAACGTACTTAGAAGCTCTCAGTTTAGCTCTGTTGAAAAGGTAGCTGGAAAGCCCACTGCAAGTGGCAAATAAGACACTCCCCCCTCCCCCTTCTTTTGCATATGAAAAGACCCTTTACACAAACAGGAGCAAGCTGGAGTAGGTATCTGACGGTATGCACATAAAACTTTGGGGCTTGGTTAGGAGTCTGAAAATCAGAGCAATGTTATTTAAAAATAAGCAAAATTATACATTTAAAAAAAAAACAACTTTATGGGCTATATAAATAGATAATCTACAAAACATTTATGCAAAGAAAAAGTGAGTGTATAATGTCCCTTTAAGTTGATCCTGCAGAGACTGACCCTGCAACGTACTACACATGATTGCTTGGCCAGTGCAGGGGCTCATTTATACCTCTCCCTCTACTGGTCACATTAAAGGAGCTAATATAGATATTCTAAATAAGCTTGTCAATGGGTATGAAATGGAACTGCAAAACATTGTATATTTTGGCAATAATTACACACAGGTTTAAAAGCCTTTTATCTTATCTCCTAAGGCAAGTCAGGGACAGGTTTAAATAAGGAACCAGAGTAGCAATTTCACAGTATGTAATATCCCTTTACTCTCCTATATTACTATATTATGTAATGTAATATACTGAAAAATTATTCATTTGCATTTCAATTTAATAACTTGAAAACAGTGATGTAATCTCTTTGTTTTATGTTTCTGAATGTTTAGATACAGGAGCAGCTGAATAAAGCTTTGAATGACATGTCTGAAAAAATGGGGACGCTAAAGGACGGCGTGAGTTATGTAACTGCGCTGCCACACACTGGCTTAAAGCAAGATGATGTGATGAAGGAACTGAAGCAGTATTCGTCAATTGGTCAGTGATTCTCTTGTGTTTCTGTATTTTTATGATTTATTTCTAAGTTTTATCAACTCCATTACAGGGTTAATGATACCAAATATATCAAGCTTAGATATAGAAGCAGTCACTTCCAGTCTCATCTAATTTCTGGTTCAGTTTACACTTGAGGGAACCTCCAGGCTTGTTTGCCACTTTCTGTTTCTACAGGACAGGTCCTATTGGACAGATATATGAAAGGACACAAAACCTAAATTTTTTTCTTTTATGATTCCAATTGAACATACAATATTAAACAACTTTACTTCATTCTCTTGGTAGCCTTTATTTAAGGAGCAGCAAAGCACTACTGGGAGCTAGCTGAACACATAAGCCAATCATAAGAAGTATATATGTGTGGCCACCAGCAGCTAGTTCCCAGTTTCTGAGCCTAGCTAGGTATTCATCTCAACACAGAATACCAAGAGACCAAAGCAAATAAGAATAAGAGAAGTTATTGGAAAGTTGTTTAAAACGGCATGCTCCGTCTGAATCATGAAAGGAAAAAAATGTGTTTCATGTCCTTCCCTTTAAGCTGTGATTTTTGTTTCCATCTTAATGGGAGGAGAGTCCACTGCTTCATTTATTACTTGTGGGAATTAAGAACCTGGCCACCAGGAGGATGCAAAGACACCAATGGCTTAAATACATCCCCCACTCCCCTCATCCCCCAGTCATTCTTTGCCCTTCGTCGCAGGAGGTTGGCAGAGAAGTGACAGAAGATTTGGAGTAGTCTCTTTTGGAGAGTAGTACTCTTCGAAATGGGACTGGAGTTTAAAGTAGTCCTGTCAGCCTCTCAGTGAGACCATGGGTGAATGTTAGAGTCCGGAGATGCAGGGAGAGACTTTCTGCAAACCCATCCCGACTCAGTTTAACAGCTCCATTAGCAATTAGCGTTGATGAGTTTCGCTGCCTGCTTTTCTTCTCTCAAGTCCATGTTAGGAGCGATGCTACTACCCTGTCACACTTGAAGGGCCGTGTTCCTGTTCCACTGCATTGATTCTGGTAAGATTGTTTCATTTATATATCTATATGTGATAACGCAAGAAGACAGGGTCACAGTGTGGTTCCTTTAACTTTATAGAATCTAGGGTAATACCCTCGGAAGGGGGTTATTGAACAGGGGGGATTTTATTATGCATAATATTGTTTGTGTTTTCTGCTACACTTGTGTGAGATGAGGCTCTGTCAGTGTGGAACAGTCAGTTCAATAGTGAGAGATTGAGACTGGCTTTTTTTGGCGTGTCTCTCAAGTGCAGGGGCGGTCCTGCATGGCACTCCATATTAAGTCCGTAATAAAGGCGCAAGCTATGGAGGACTCTGATATGTTTGCGGATACTCCCTCTTTATCTAAACCTATTAACTGTGTAAACTGTGAGGAGGTTCTAGTCGAACCACCGACGCAACTCTGTTTTACATGCTTTGACAATATTGCTATATCTAAAAAGAATAAAGTATTTAGTATGACTGAGCCATCCACCGCTAAAGGTTCTCCGCCCTGCGAGGTTCATTCCCTACAATCATCTCCGATTACACAAGCAGTTCCCCAGGGCACTACTAATCCTCCTGCGGGAGGGGCCCTTTGGCCTCCAGACTTCGCAGATCAGTTGCAGACGGCGGTTTCTGTGGCTATTAATACGATGCCTCGCCCTACTAAGCGCAAGCGGAAGGTACGGCACTGCTATCCGTCTCAGGGGTCTTCGACTCAGCTGGATGTCTCAGACAGATTATCCGCTGAGGAGGACAACTCCGACTTATCAGAGGATATTGCTTCTGAGTTGGAATCGGCTACTTCTTGGCCTCCATAAACGGAGGAACCAGGTTTTAAATTTAAGATGGAGCATTTGTGCTTTCTGCTGAAAGAGGTGCTTGCTACGTTGGAGCTTCCCGGAACCCAAGCTACCGGAGGAACCTTCGATCGCTAAACTGGATAGGGTTTACGAGGACAGGGTAGTGCCCCAGGTCTTCCCGGTTCAAGTCAAGATGGCTAACATTATTAAAGGGACACTCAGGTTAAATTACATTTTTATGATTCAGATACAGCATGTAATTTTAAACAACTTTCCAATTTACTTCCATTAAAAAAATGTGCACAGTCTTTTTATATTTACAATTTTTGAGTCACCAGATCCTGCTGGGCATGTGCAAGAATTCACAGACTATACGTATATGCATTTGTGATTGGCTGATTGCTATCACATGGTACAAGGGGAGTGGAAATATACATAACTTTGAAATTTGTTATAAAAAAAATCTACTACTCATTTGAAGTTCAGACTAAGTGCTATTGCATTGTCTTGTTATCTTGCATTTGTTGATTATGCAAATCTAATGTGTTGACTGGTCCTTTAAGAATGAATGGGAGAAACTTGGTTCGTCCTTTTTTCTCCTCTTCTTCTTCTTCTGCTTTTAAAAGCTTTTCCCTGTTCTGGACGAGCAGCTTGAACTGTGGGGAACTGTCCCTAAGGTGGATGGTGCTATCTTCATGCTTGTTAAGAGAACGACTATTCCGCTAGAGAATAGCTCCTCTTTCAAGGAACCCATGGATTAAAAGATGGAGTCCATGTTGTGGAGGATGTTCCCATTCACGGAATTCATTTTCCGGCGGCGGTCACTGCGGTGGCTGGTGCGGCTAACTACTGGTGTGACGCTCTATCAGCAATGGTCGAGGTGGAGACTTGATGAGATTCTAGAATGAATCAAGGCCTTAAGGGTAACGCATTCGTTCATTTGTGATGCTAACATGCAGATTATTCGCCTGAATGCTAAAACATCAGGTTTTTCTGTTTTACCCCGCAGGGCTCTGTGGCTAAAGTCGTGGTCTGCTGACATGACTTCCAAGTCTCGCTTGCTTTCCCTATCATTCAAGGGGAAATTTTTGTTTGGCCCGGGCCTGGATTCTATCATATCTACGGTCACGGGTGGCAAGGGTGCCTTTTTTTGGGACAAAGTTTATGTAGGCTGTGGTGCCCTCAGTTTAGGGTCCGCCTCCTTTTACCCTCCTGCTTTTTCCATTCAGTGTCCTTTAGAGCTTGGGTAATTGTTCCCACAAGTAATGAATGAAGCAGTGGACTCTCCTCCCATTAAGATGAAAAACATAAATTATGCTTACCTAATAATTTCATTTCCATCTGTGGGAGGAGAGTCCACTGCTCCCGCCCGTGTCTCCTGTGGGCAGACTTAATTTTATACTTCTGGCACCATTTATACCCTGATATTTCTCCTACTGTTCCTTGTTCCCTTGGCAGAATGACTGGGGTATGAGGGGAGTGGGGGAGGTATTGAAGCCTTTGGCTGGGGTGTCTTTGCCTCCTCCTGGTGGTCAGGTTTATAATTCCCACAAGTAATGAATAAAGCATTTGACTCTCCTCCCACAGATGGAAATGAAATGATCAGGTAAGCATAATTTTATGTTTTTTTCTCTCTTACATCCATTTTCTTGATTATTTATAAGCGCTGTTGCTGTTTCATATTGCAGTGTGCGTCTCATGTCATCATCTCTCACATTGTATCTGTTAGTTTTGTGCCTCCCTAGACATATCCCTTCCCTTATTTTATTCTGATTAGAGGCTGGAGAATGCAGATTTGCATTTTGGACGTAGTTCTCTGTATATTTCTCAGTAGGACACATGACTGAGGGCACGGTGCCAGACTCCTTGTCATTCTGCTTAGACACAAACAATAGATGTCTGAAAACTACAATTTCCTTGTGGATTGTTTTTGGCATCATCTCATCCTATTAGTTTGATGAAGGTGCTCATTCTACAGGGCTATTTGCCACTTCTTTGGTAGATGGAGCATTTGTCTTTTTCTGAGAGCTGAGGTAAAGCAGCAGTGTTGTCTTTGCCTCATATATTTTAAAAAACAAACTTGATAATCTGGGTGCCAGATCAAGCGGGACAGTTCTCCTTTCTGTGTTGTCTTCCAAAATAACATCTGATTGAGCACATCATACCTGATCTTATTTAGTGTGTTTGTTTCTGCCCAGCCTTGTATCTTCTGATTTGGAAGCACTTGTGGTGAGCTAGTGAACAGCTATTGTCCTGCAACACGCTACAAACACAGTGCTTCTAACCTGCTATCATATTGCACAATGTTAACTTGTTTTCCTTGGCCGAGGTCACACAAAACCTATTTAACTGGAAATTCAGCTTTTGTTTTAGAGACGTTGCCATTGTGTTCTGCATTTACAATGCAACTGATATAAACAGTTTTCATTTTCAAGCTTACTGTAAACATTAATTAACCTAAGACAGAATGATCAAGCGGCCCACGATTCTGTACTATTTATTTTGGTTCCTAATTGTTTTTTTGTTTGTTTTTTTATATCTGTGATTACACAACCTTCCTGGCCTTAGATAAAAACAAATCCGTCTTGTTCCTTAGTATTTTAGATTACCCATGGGTACATTCAGTAAAGCATGCGTTTCTGTAATTATTTCTTTTGGGATTTTTCCAGGAATGTTTTTGTTTAATCTTAAAGTTCCTGCTAAATTTGAGTTCCCTTTTTGTTTTTTTTTAATTTTTATTTCAATGGAGTTGATTACATGACAAGGAGTAATTTGTTACAACTAAAACGCGCGCACACCTAATTTAATTGAAACATTAGATGTTATCTTGTTTGTAATTTTTGCACCTGCTCACCATTTGACTTCTGTGTGTTTTAATACTTGCAAGGGGCATTTAACACTAAGGGCAAAATTTACCATCCCTGCAGGTGGACAGGTTCTTAAGTAGTGAACCTGTCCGACTGCAATCACCACTTACGATGTTGCATCTCACAACGAAATTTAACATTTGCATAATCAACAAATGCATGATAAAAAGACAATGCAATAGCACTTAGTCTGAACTTCACACTAGTAGTAGATTTATTTAGTAGCAGTAAATTGCATGCTCTATCTATCAAAATCATGAAAGTTTAATTTTGACTTGAGTGTCTCTTTAAATACACTGGCGATGTAAAGCGGGCTGAAGAAAAAAAAAATATGTGGCAGCAGCTCGGTTATGTGAACCTGCTCCACATAGCTTATAAAGCTGTTACTGCAGCTCCATAAATCTAGCCCTAAATACACTGTATAAATGCAGTATTGAGGTTATTCCCTGCCCGAGTCATAGGGCCACCATGTTGAAATCCAGCTTTCACAGCATTCCAGTGCTGATGTTTTTTGCACATGTGCAGCAATTCTCCTTCAGATACCTGCAGTGTAATCTAGGTTCCAAAATGGTGGCACTGATGATTAGAGGGAGGTACGTGATATGTATTTAGTGTTTAATGTCATTTTAATGTCAAATAGGTTAAGTTCAGTTCTGAAGCCATAAGCAGCGCTGCTCCATAGTTGAACACAGCCGGTAATTGGCTGGGTTGTGCTACTGACACTGCTGATTGGCCGACCTGCTATGTTCTACTCAAGACAGGTATTTCTTTTTAGCTACTGAGCAGGACTTTGTGGGGTTAAACGTGCATAGATCTAGGGTCAGTAGGGCAAAATTGTTAAGCTCTTAAAGGGACATAAAAACCCAAACAAAATGTTTTCATCATTTAGAAAGAATTTTAAACAACTTTGTAATTTACTTCTATTATATAATTAGCTTCATTCTCTTGATATTCTTTGCTGAAAAGCATATCCAGATAGGCTCAGTAGCTGCTGATTGGTGGCTGCACATAGATGCCTCGTGTGATTGTCTCATTCGTGCATTGCTATTTCTTCAACAAAGGATATCTAAAAATGAAGCAAATTAGATAATACAAATACATTGGAATGTTGTTTAAAATTGTATTCATTTTCTGAATCATGAAAGAAAATATTGGGTTTAGTGTCCATTTAACAAATTACATTTTATATTTTTTTATGCCCTAGAATATCATAAATGTTTGAGTTAGAATGAAAACGGTTTCCCTTCTGTTTTAGGACATGTGTCATGGGAGAATGGAAAAGTCTCTGGTACGGTTTATAGTGGGGAAGAAAGACTGACACAGCTGCTTGTAAAGGTATAAATTATATATATGTTGCCTCTCATGTAACCAGTTTTTCTGTGTTTAATTCTTTCACTCTTTACAAAGTCCAAGTGTTTCAAAGACAAGTACAGTATCTGAATTGGTTATTTAATACAAATAATAATCATTTTAATTACTTCCTTGAACAAGCAACACAATGTCTGTCTGTCTATAGTAGGATATTACTATATTTGGTTTGGATTTCATGAATTGGGGTTTTCCATATGGACAAGTCTTGACTTTTTTTCATGGCGTTCTATTTTGTAAACCAATATTATATAAAAAAGGGAGCGCCAACCAAGGCTGAAGTATCAAATTAACAACTTAAAAATGATGGTTACAAATGCATTTATTACAACATATAAAGTATTATATATATATATATATATATATATATATATAACTGTCTACAATCAACAATAAAATAAATAGAGTAAGTGAGCCCTCAGATGCTAGAGGACATAACCAATTGTGTTAAAAAATAAAAGTAAAAATAAAAATGTGGATAGGATCCAAAAGGTAATCAGAGATCCAATGAGATCCAGTGAAATAGGTACCTGTGGGAACAAAAATCACATAGTGACTCGAGCATAATATTAGTAAACACCAGCTTTTAAAATATATATATTTGTATATTGATAACCATTAGATTTTGTAGTAACATCACTAATAAGCAATCTCCTATTAACGACTACATATCCCAGAATTCCATCCTAATACTGGCTACGTTGACAGCCAACACTGGAAATGACGTGCACTCTGGTAAACCGGAAGTGACACATGACCTGGAAGTGACGTAATCGTCACGTAACGATCCATAGATTATATTCCAGAACACGGACTAATAATCCAGGCCCTTACATTATACTTAGTGACAATGAACATTATAAGTAATCTATACTATGAAGGTTTGTCACTTTGGTTTTAAAATTCTACTATGAGGAGGAATTGGCTTGTAATAATATGTCCGATACCGGAGGAGAACCTAGTGATAAGATTGAACGGTCACCATTTTGTTTAAGGGCATCATAGGGTTCCCATGATAAATGTATTGGCTATTCGAGGCGGGAAACTACGCCTAACCTGATTGGTCATTATAGGCTATTTAAGCCATGTTATAAACAGAAGTTGACATCTTGAAAAAGGCCCGGTTTGGGGCCGAAACGCGTTAATATATACGTTAAAAGTAGTCACTGCTCGAGTCTAACATAGGGTAAGCCTATTTCCAACCAAATTTATATTTTACTTAGCAATATTGCACTTTGTGATTTTTGTTTCCACATGTACCTATTTTACTGGATCTCATTGGATCTCTGATTACCTTTTGGATCCTATCCACATTTTTTCTTTTTTTTTTTACTTTTCTTTTTGGACACTTTCTCATCCTCATTAGGATTATATTTTTCTATTTGTATCAGGATTTTTTTTTCTATTCATATCAGGATTTCACTTGGACACACAGGACATTCGATAAGGATATAATTCTTTATTACGTGGGAATTTTTTAACCACTTTATTATTATTTTTTTACACAATTGGTTATGTCCTCTAGTATCTGAGGTATCTGAGGGCTCACTTACTATATTGATTTTATTGTTGATTGTAGACAGTTTATTTATATATATATATATATATATATATATATATATATATATATATATATATATATATATATATAGTGTACCCTACTTTATATGTTGTAATAAATGTATTTTTAACCATAATTTTTAAGTTGTTCAGATATTTTCTTTTGCGTTTTTTGGGATCTCGCTTTGGGAGCCTGTATCCTTTTGAATGTTGGCGCTGTATATATACATCTTTAAAACTATTTTGTAAACCTGTTACTGCCAAATTCAAGTACAAAGCACTGAAAGAGATTTTTCCTTTCTTGATCTGAGAGTTCTTTTGGAGCCTAGAAGTAAAATAAAGATTATGCACGGCTGGCACCTGATATTCTGTGAAGTTGCCTGTCAGGATTTATTTAGTTCAGGAAATAACGATAATGTTCAGGTAGTAGATTTTATACCAATCCCCTAGCATAGTAAACAACTTTGCTTTATAAAATCATTATTAATTGCTTGCAGTTGTTTCTCATGATTCTTAGAGACCACAAAGCTTTTTTCTGTAACCCAAGACTTGTTTAAAATTGCTACAAACAACACTTGATTGCTTGGAGCACGGGCACACACATTTACAGCTAGCCCAAATTAGCCATAATTAAGAGAGATAAGATAAAGATACCAGGTTTTTCAAGTAGTTTTACAAACCATTATTAAAGTGGTCCTTCCTTCTAAATGACTTTGTTTTGTGTGTAGGTCTTGTTCAGTCTGGTATATAATTGCTGTTATAAACTGTGTATATGACTTTTATGTGTTTTTGTTTTGTTTAATTTTAATTACTGCAGCATGTTAGGCCTTGAAATCATTTTGTCTGAAATTGTTTTGTTTTGTTTTGTAGATGGAGTGTATTGTTGGAACATTTATATTCATTTTTATTTGAGCTGAAAAAGAATTAGAGTAAAAACATACATCCTAATTAGCGCTAACATTCTTTTCCGTAGGTTTATGGTGAGTTTGCATGGAGTAACCCTCTGCATCCTGAGATTTTCCCTGGCGTACGCAAAATGGAAGCAGAAGTAGTAAGGATGACATGTACACTATTTAATGGCGGCCCAGCATCTTGTGGAACTGTAAGTTATAAAACTGGAATGTGTTTAACATTATAAAGAATGAAAATATAGCTTTTGTCATGTGTTTTTTTTTTTTCTTTAAATCTGTATTTTTTAAAAGGAACATGGCCGCTAGAATATAAATGACCACAGTGAGATACGTGTAACAACTAATTACATGCAGGCTGCATGTTTCCTTATAAACGGTAATCAAGCAACAGCATGATTAAGGGCTTGTAAGAGCCAGGAAAGTCACTGTTTATTGCACCTTAATAAAGAAACTGTTGGTCCTTTTTAGACAGTAGTACTGTTGCTTGACTACTGAATATTGCCAGGTTGTGTGCAAAAGTTATTTAATATATGCTTTTCACATTGTGTTAATAATTAATTTTATCACAAAATAATTAACCCATTGCTTACTGATCAGTATAATATTGTTCAATGAAAACCCTTTTGTTTCTTGCTGTTTTGTATTTTCTACAGTCCTATCGATCCCCTAGAATTCCCCTAAAGTTTTTGCCGAGTCATATTGTGAACGTTTTGTTTTCTTCCAGTTACATACAGGTTATTGCCAAGTGGGTAGTTGGATCATTCTGTTTTAAGTCTGTCTGGTTGTTGTTTTGTTTTTTTTTAAATTGAGCAAAAGCTAAAGCTGGTAGAATTCACAGCTTCTTTTAATTTGTCTTTTTTTTTTTGTTTGTTTTTTTTGTTTGTTTTTGGAATGAAATAACAAAACTACTGTCCACTAAACCAAATATCAGATCCTGTGTTTACTTTTAGTTATTAAATTTCTTGTGAATGGAAATTATAAATAGTTTTATAAAATTATTTTTTTGGAACAGCTTTTCACCTTTAAAAGAAAACTTATTGCAGTGATAGTGATACTGCCTCAGTATTATATTGCTTGCATTCATTATCTCTGAGCTTTAGTATATGCCTGTAAAACCACTGGGTGTCAGATATCAGAAGTAAAGGGACAGTATACTCCAAGTTTCATAAAACGGCATGTAATAGACACTACTATAAAGAATATGTACAGATGCTGATCTAAAAATCCAGTATAAAACCTTTTAAAAACTTACTTACAAGCTCCCAGTTTAGCACTGTTGAAAAGGTTAGGCTGGGACACCCACTGAAATGGACTGGAAAGCAAAAAGAGAAGACCCCCTCCCTCCCTGCATATGAAAAGAAAAAACCCTTTACGTAAACACGAGCAAGCTGGAGTAGATAAACAGTTTATTTCTAAAACTTTGAGGCTTGGTTAGGAGTCTGAAAATCAGCACAAATGTTATTTAAAAATAAGCAAAACTATACACTATTTAAAAAACACACCCAGATGGGCTATACAAATGGATCATCTACAAAACATTTATGCAGATAAAAATCTAGTGTATAATGTCCCTTTAAGGGAAACCTGTTTCAGCTCCACTCGCTACCAGTTTGCATTTGTGTCTTCAGATTTTGTTCTTATTTACAAGCTGCAAGTCTGCAGAGTCCCGGAATGAACAGCTGACTGAACATGTTATGGCGCTGTCTGACTCACAAGTCTGCAGAGTTTAGATAAAAGAGGTTGATGACTTCATAAACCACAAAAAACTCCCATTTCTTCAGTCTGGATTTTCCTGAGACATTTTGCTTTGCGGCATCTACTCTGTCTAGAACATTTTACTTTATCATTCTGCAGAGACGGCAAGATTTGGTGTTTACTGACTTTGCAGAATACTTTACTCTCTGATTAATTATAAAGGGGTCCGTTTATACTGAGGTTACTATTGTGTTAATATTTCAGCATATGCTACACACAAAAACACAATTATGTGATTCTATTGAACGAGCGGTAACCTTGCCCATCGCCTTTTATTTTAGTCACTGTGATTAACCTCTTCAATGCCAGAGATATTTTCAGTGTATTGCTATGCAGTGAGTTGTAGACTTCTTTGGTAGCCAAAGGTTAGGATTATACTAAATGTGGGATTTATATTTAAGTTTTGATGAGGCCTAAACCTTTATTTATATCTTTTATATGTTCGCTGTTGGGTGATGCATGCAATTCTTTATTTTGCTAATTAGTGTTGTATCTAAAGTGAAACTGCAGCAGTTTGAGAGCGTTTGTGGAAATTAGCGAGGAAAGATTCAGCATTATGTTTACTGTGCTGCACAATATTTGCAGTTGTGTGGGGGGCACAGATATGGTCCTTTAAGTATAAAATCTAGAAATGAGAGATCTGTTTGCGTACTAATTTCCCATTACTACTTACTCATGCCGTGCACTCATCACTATTTTTTTACTGAAGTGAAAAAAGGAATAATATGGATTCTAGATGAAACCATAAAATTCAAATAACACAGGCGCTGTAAAGCTTAAAATAGTAAAAATGAGTATTATAAATTGTGTACAAACACGTGTAAATATAAATTAAATTCTGTGCAAACACAAAATAGCCAATAAATGTGAGTAAACAAAAAATTGATGTGCAAGATTCTGCATATATTTAATAACAAAATAAAATGTGAACAAGTTTAAAAACGAAATACAAAGTGGCAAATGCGCTGATCAGGCGCAGTTACATGTGCAGTATACAAATGGCAACGGTTGCTGAATAAAACAATTGTTAAAAACAACAGGGGATGAAATAAGAGATCTCTTGAATCCAAATGGTCATCCGAAGAAGCGGTCTTGATTGAGCCCAGGTTGAGGATATTTCAGTCAGGCTGGAACGAGACGAGAGACCGATGAAACGGCAAAAGAGGCACCAATATAAGGTTAACACTTATACTTACACCGGAATCACTATTATTTATATCCCAGACAGCTCTTAAAGGGACATGTTTTATTTCCTACGTCAGACCTCAGACTCTTGTTCGCCACATGCCAGCTGCATGCCCATATCAGACTTCAGCAAATTACCTTAAAGGGATATTAAACCCATTTTTCTTTCTTTCATGATTAAGACAGAGCATGTCATTTTATAAAAGTCTCTTTTTTTATTTATTAAAATTTGCTGCGTTACCATGGAATTCTTTGTTGAAGACAGAGCTTAGTAAGTGTCTGAAGCACTGCACGGTGCTGCCCTCTAGAACACTTGCAACTGATAACATTCTTCCAAAACTGCTGCCATAGAGTGCGCCAGACACATGCACACTTCTGATCTTATCCCCCTGCTTTTCAACAAAAGAAACCATGAGAACACAAAATGTCATAGTAGAAGCAAATTTTGAAAGTTGTTTAAAACTTCATGATCTATCTGAATCATGAAATAAATATTTTGTTTGTTTCATGTCACTTTAATGTTGCTGCTGCTAACTGTTTTCTCTGTGTGTTGCGTACCATCGTTCATGCTCAAGAAGTGATGAGAGGAAAGCGCAGAGCCTGCACGAGACAGACACGTGACCAGTTCTACTAAACAAAACCTGATCGAGCATAAGGATTGATGTAAATTCTGTTAAACACCTGGCACTTCAATGGTTTTATATACATTGTGGTTGACTGAAAATAAATATTCATTAGTTTAAAAAAATTCTATAGCTTTATTTTTTATTTATTAAAGGATATTTTGTTTTTCACTTTCTAATAAACCCTTTTCGCTGATGTTGTGTGTCTCTTTTTTTATATTTTTGGCATTTTATAGATTACGTCAGGTGGGACTGAGAGTATCCTGATGGCCTGCAAAGCTTACCGAGATCTGGCTTATGAGAAGGGGATCAAGCACCCAGAAATGTATGTACCAAGGTTATATATTTCTTTTTTTTTTTTATTGTTTTTATACAAAAGCCTAACCCTAAAAAAAATAGTTTCCCAACAGTTTTGTTGTCTATCAAAATTGTCTAGACATAGCATTTTGAGATTGCTATATAAAAGGCTTTATTACACATAGAAACTGCAATATTATTTCATGATTTATTTGACCCTTTTCCTGTAGTTTAGTCTGAAAATTGTGGGTTTTCCAGTTTCTGTGAGAATTGGAAGTGCATACTTCAGACTTTACAAGCCCATCATCTGGGGAACTCATTTATACCTCTCCGTCCTGGAAGCCTATTTCATTACAGTCTCCTAACCTATGAGGCTTTTACAAAATAACCACCCATCTGTGAACCCCTTTTCCTATTTTTCAGGATGATGTCGTGTTTAGCATTACATTGCTTTTATTATCTCAGGTAGTTTCTAATAGACTATGTGACTGTCATTTTCTTTGGCCAAAACCCCATTAAATGGGGTTTAAATGCTAAGTAATTTTTAGATACAATTCACAATAGATAACCGCTTGTTAAAAAATTCAAATCCTTTATTTAAAAAAAATCCTTAAAAATGGGCACACGTAAAAAAAGTATAAAAGCAGCTGCAGGCACACCCGTCAGTCTGACGCGTTTCGGCTGTTAGCCTTATTCATAGACTCCATTTTTTAGATACAATGAAGTTCTGAGAGCAAAAGATTAGCATGAAAATATGCAGATGCATTTTTCTAAAAAAAAAATTATATTAGTTTTAAAAATGGAAGAAATTAGCGTAAAATTGTATTCTCCATAAAGTGCTGGGCCCGTCCATATAACATAGTGTTCCATAGGTTTAAGAATTTTCTAATTTTCTCTCCTCTGCACAGATCAGTTAGGGGCCGTTATAAAAAAGCTACAAATGAGTAATAATCTCACAATGTTTAATATCCTTTTACTGCATGAGCGGACAATGGTAGTGTAAAGGGCTGGTGAGGCGGAATGCACCAACTTAGTTTATCATTACACATGCAAACACTTGTGCAGCCCCTCCGCCATTGGATGCACAAGAACAGTGCTGGTCAGTTAACCCCGACCACTGAGGTAGCAGACCGCTGCTTCTTAGTTTGCAGTTGCAGGGTCATATGAGTGAGGCGTCAACGACTCGGCAATTGCAACTTTATAAATTGAGCCCTAAGTCTTTTATTGCTTAACAGTCTAGAGTATAGAATTATGTCTTATCTACTGAATCTTACACAGACGGGTGCGCTCTTTGTCATGATGTTTTATAGCCCTTTAAGAGTAAAAGGCTGAAGCAGTTTCATAAAGTATCCAGCTTGTCCCTGCAAATTGTTTAATGCTTTACTTATGTCGTTGGCCAGTATTGCTTGGTGCTTTAGTATAAAGAATGATTTGACAAACTCACACACTGCTTATCTTGAGGCTTCTAGCAAAAGCTTAGGAGGACGTTTTGGATGTTTATATATTTTTCCTTTTTGCCTTGTTTCACCTGGTGAGTGTTTTCTGAATGAGCCAAGATAACTGTAAATTTTAAACAACAATATAAGTCAATTGGAAAGTTGTTTAAAATAATATAAAAGTTCTCTTTCGTAAATTTTATGTAATTCTCCACACATGTATTGATTCATGGCAAGTAAACAACATTGCAATGTAGAGTAATGGTTTATTTTGCTGCAAAATAATTTTGATAAAAGCAACAAAACAGGAAGCGCCACACTCGTCAAATGTATAAGTTGGTTTATAAATACAAGCTAGAAAATATAGTAGCAGGTTAAAATAAAACCAATAACATAGTGTTACAAATAACAGAATAAATATCTCTTTAAAACACATGATTGCGACACTTAGTCCATAAATAAGTCACTTGATCCTCGATCTGATAGTTGTGCTGCTCCTTCTTAGCCCACTGGTGTTAACTCCAAGGCTTTAAAAAGCATGTAGCAGGTGTATCTGTAAAACAGAACAAATGGAGCGCACAAAAGATCTAAGTGTAGTATTAAAAGTACCACTTATTTCCAAACACAAAAAAACGTATGTGCTCACAAAGGAACCCTCAAACATATGAGGTATTTTACTGCAATAATGAAAGTATATATGTCCCCTCCAAGCCGTCCAACCAGGCACACACACACAATAATAATTCAGCTAAAAAATAGCACAGTGAAATGTAAATGTATAAAAATATAGGAGTCAAATGTTCACGGTGACAGCTGGACTGGAGCCGACTCTATTACAGATCAGCTGTACACCTGTTACACACCATCTCCTCCAGTTATATTGACCCTGTTAGCCATTTGAACTATCCAGCAATACGATCACAATACACTTTTGGGAGACCTGTGATTGAGACAAGGAGTTTGCAAAATGGACTGACCCATTGTGTGTGCCTGCTTGGACGGCTTGGAGGGGACATATATACTTTCATTATTGCAGTAACATACCTCATATGTTTTGACGGTTCCTTTGTGAGCACATACGTTTTTTTTTTGTATTTGGAAATAAAAGTGGTACTTTTTAATACTACACTTAGATCTTTTGTGCGCTCCATTTGTTCTGTTTTAAAGATACACCTGCTACAAAATAATTTTGATGTTAAATAAAATGTGCTTGTCCCACAGATGAAGTTCAGATTCTGTAGTTAAAACAACTTAATGCAGTAGAACTGCATAATAAAGACAATGATTTAACACCCACTCTGAATATCAAATGAGCAGTAGATTTTTTGTTTTGGATAAATGTATTTTTTTTCTCGCATTTTCTGGCCCTCTGTGTCATGTGACAAACATCAGCCAATCACAGACTAGTATACGTATACCCTGTGAGCTTGTGCACATGCTCAGCAGGATCTTGTTCCCTAGAAAGTGTGAATATAAAAAGACTGTGCAAAATTTGATAATGGAAGTAAATTGGAAAGTGTCTTAAAACTGCTGCTCTATCTGAATTATAAAAGTTTATTTTGACTTGAGCGTCCCTTTAAAAGGACAGTAAGGTTAAAATGACACTTATGATTTAGATAGAGCATGCAGTTTTAGACAACTTGCCAGTGTACTTCTGTTATAAAATGGACTTCATTTATTTGGTATCTTTTGTTGATAAGTAAACCTAGGTAGGCTCAGGAGTGAGACAATGACAAGAGGCATATATGTATAGCCACCAATCCGCAGCCAGCTCCCAGTTGTGCATTTTTGCTACTGAGCCTACCAAGGTATGTTTTTTTAACAAAGAATACCAAGATGAACAAAATAAATTTGATAACTGAAGTCAATTAAAATGTCTCTTAACATTGTACTCCGACTCCTGTCCATTTTTAAAATGTCACAGCTAAGCAATTTGTGTCCTAATTTAGAAATAAAAAAGTAATTCAATTATTCAGTGACAATGTATGTGGTGTGTATAGTATTGTACACATATTGTGGGTAGTTATCACTTGTTTGTCTGTATTGTAGTCTGGCGCCTTTGAGCGCACATGCGGCTTTCGATAAAGCAGCCCATTACTTTGGCATGAAGTTAGTACATATTCCACTGGACCCGAAGACAATGCAGGTGGATGTAAAGGTAAAATCTGTTTAATTCATTCATCTGCTTATATCATTCTTTATTTAGTAACCTTTTATGTAAATGTATTTATCTAAAATGTGCTAAAATTGTACGAACATATATTATTATTTTTTTAAGTTTTGTTGCAGAAACCTGACAGATCAGTATAAATGCATCTTATCGTTTCTTAGTTTGTGGAAATATTTAGAAATGAGAGATTTTACAATAACAATTGCACCCCTTCGTTTAGAAAACCGTATGACCAGGGGGATGTCTGTGTCTTGGCCTGAATGTTAAATGTTGTTGTTGTGCTAATGTCTGATACTGTTTGAATGGGGAAAAACTCTTCTCATACTCTTCTTATTTGTAAGTTAGGGCCATAAAACTATACAGTATCTGTCACTATAAGCTGGGTACCATTTATTATTGTTTTTAAGAGATATAGTAGTCAGAATTAAATTGTCATGATTCAGACAGAGCATGCGATTGTTAAAAACTTTCCAATTCTATAACAAAAGATATTTAGTTTTCCTATTATGCTTTGTTAAACAGCATATTTCAGGAGCGTGCAGGTGTCCTTAGCATTCTGTGGCAGCAGTGTTTGCAACAATGTATAACATTGTTGCCAATATAGAATCTATATAGTGTCAGAGACACATGCATGCTCCCGAGCCTATTTAAAGGGACAGTCAACACCAGAATTTTTGTTGTTTAAAAAGATAGATAATCCCTTAATTACCAATTCCACAGTTTTGCATAACCAACACAGTTATAATTGTACATGTTTTACCTCTGTAATTACCTTGTATCTAAGCCTCAGCAGACTGCCCCCTTATTTCAGTTCTTTTGACAGACTTGCATTTTAGCCAATCAGAGCTGTCTCCATGGTAAATTTGCGTGCATAAGCTCAATGGTATCTATATGAAACACATGAACTAATGCCCTCTAGTGGGAAAAATGCATTTAGATTAGAGGCGGCCTTCAAGGTCTAAGAAATTAGCATATGAACCTCCTAGTTTAGCTTTGAACTAAGAATACCAAGAGAACAAAGAAAAATTGGTGATAAAAGTAAATTGGAAAGTTGTTTAAAATGACATGCCCTATCTGAATCATGAAAGTTTTTTTGGACTTGACTGTCCCTTTAAGTATGCTCTTCAATTTAGGATGCAAATAGAATTAAGTAAACTTGATCATAGAAATAATTGGCTTTTTTTGGCATGCTTTATCTGAATCATGAACATTTCATTTCAACCTTCATACCTTTGTGTATTCTTTAATGAAGATATTATTAATTGTTTTGATATTTTTTTGCCAAATCTGTCAATATGTAATAGTGTTTTTTGTTTTTGTTTCTAGGCAATGAAAAGAGCAATATCCAAGAACACAGCTATGGTGGTCTGTTCCGCTCCTCAGTTCCCCCACGGTGTTATTGATCCAATAGAGGAAGTTGCAAAGGTAATGATACTCGGAGCATTGTAAAACACACAAGCACTGAAATACAGAACACCCTGCAGTGTCAGGCCATAAAACTAATGGCT
The DNA here is from genome assembly GCF_027579735.1 of Bombina bombina. Classification (NCBI taxonomy): domain Eukaryota; kingdom Metazoa; phylum Chordata; class Amphibia; order Anura; family Bombinatoridae; genus Bombina; species Bombina bombina. The sequence goes on along the minus strand of NC_069507.1, from coordinate 34,114,790 downwards.
GTCTTTTAGAAAATATTTTAGTTAAACCATATTAGTTTAAAAAAAATATTAGTTTAATTTAAAGGGACGTTATACTCAAAATATCCCAGTGACTAAAACCGCATTGTTAGATACATTATTATTTTTTTTTTTTTTTCTGTAAAATACGCTTGGAATTAGTGCGGCTTGCACGCTCCCTAGTGAGACTGCAGCAAATAGTCTATATGTTCCCCAGCTCCACTACAAACTAAACGATAACTGCATAGAGTGGGCACGCAATTTTTTACAGGTATGCCTTAAAGGGACACTGAACCCAATTTTTTTCTTTCGTGATTCAGATAGAGCATGCAATTTTAAGCAACTTTCTAATTTACTCCTATTATACATTTTTCTTCATTTTCTTGCTATCTTTATTTGAAAAAGAAGACATCTAAGCTTTTTTGTTGGTTCAGACTCTGGACAGCACTTTTTTAATGGTGGATGAATTTATCCACCAATCAGCTAGGACACCCAAGTTGTTCACCAAAAATGGGCGGGCATCTAAACTTACATTCTTCCATTTCAAATAAAGATACCAA